>NC_038256.2:29089491-29212027 GCF_000004515.6 Glycine max | reverse complement strand
TGCAGACGACAGCGTTAGCCCAATTCATGATCGACCTTCCTTGTTCGGGCATTGCCATATAGGGAATTAGAAAGGAGGATTGGAGTCATCCCGGTGAAGAATTTGAGTCAAGAAGCAAGGGTCCAACCACCTTAAGAGCTATTGGACTAAGAAGCACTCCAAAATTGAGTGAATCACCAAAAGAGAGAACAACCACAAAAATTGAGGACCGTTTTGTAATTTTTTAATTGGCAATTTACTTACCTTCATTGCTTTCAAGTTTTGTAACAAAAAGGACTTTCATTGGAAGTGTGTTGGGAGCCTCCAATAGGTTACCAAACTTCCATTTGTGTGTAATAATTTTAGGCAATTTTCCCTTAGGATAGTGAGTGTTTTGTTGGGAACCTTAAATTTGGTCATCCATAAACTCTTAGGATCCGCCTAGTTTTCATTTCTTGCACTTTAATTTCTTGCTTACTTTCATAGCTTATTTTCTTTACTAGTCACACCTTGTTTATCTTGTAATTACATAATGCTTTCTTCTTGCTTATCACGCTTATCGCGAGTTATTTTGAACCCTAGCTTTTACCTTATACAAACCCCCAACAATAAAGAACCATAACTTAGGAACCAACATGAGTCATCATTCATCTAGTGTTAATGGTGAGAGTACTAGTCATAAGGATCCTCTATCTAGAATCTTAGATGAGTTGAGTTCCCTCAAGTTATGGAAAGAAAAACTAGAAAGAAAAGAAAAAGGAAAATAGAGGGTAGAAATAAATCAAGATGAGAGAGAACAAATAAAAAAGAAAGAAAGAAGAAAAATAATGAAAGAAATGAAAAGAGAAAAACATGCCTCCTATAGTAGTCATGACTCTTGCAAGAGTTTAAGTGAAGAACATAGCAACTATTATAGAGGGCGCCATAGTTCACATACTAAACATTATTCCCAAAGAAAAGAAAAGGATAGAAGGCCTTAAGAGGTTAACATTAGCCTCCCATATTTCCATGGAAAAGATAATGTCTTAGATTGGGAAATGAAGGTTGAACAACTCTTTGCTTGTCATCATATTAGCGAAGAGAGAAAAGTTCCATTGGCTACCCTTAGCTTTCAAGGGTATGCCCTCTATTGGTGGACTTCCCTTGTTAGGGAATGAAGGATTCATGGGGATCCTCCAGTAGAGTATTGGAATGATCTTAAGAGTGCCCTTAGGAAAAGGCGCATTCCCTCCTACTATGAAAGGGAGCTTATGGACAAGCCCCAAAGGCTTAGACAAGGGAGTATGAGTGTTGAAGAATATAGAAAAAAATGGAACTACTCCTTTTAAGAGCTAGACTTAGGGAGGAGGAAAGAACAAGCATAGCTAGTCCAATTTTGTATAAGAGTGGATCAACAACTTAAAAGAAAGCCTTCTTCAAAATCTTATGGCTTTCACTCTTATCCAAGGAATGACCAAGCCTAAGGAATTTTGGGGGCTGCACCTTCAAAACCCAAGGAAGATAAGGGTAAGACCATAGAGAAATCCACCCCTAAGACTAGATCCCAAGAAAGGACTAGCAACATTAAATGCTTCAAATGTCTTGAGAGAGGTCACATTACTTCTCAATGCCCCACAAAGAAAACCATGATTATGAGGGGTCAAGACATTTATAGTAGTCAAGAGGAGACTACTTCTTCCCTTTCCTCTAGTGGAAGTGAAGATGAAGTAAGGGGTGGAGAGTCTAGTGAGGAAATCTACCCCTATGAAGAAGGTGACCTCCTAATGGTTAGAAGGCTCCTTGGAGGTCAATCTTGTGATCTATCTCAATCCCAAAGAGAGAAAATCTTTCATACAAGATGCAAAATTTTAGATAAAACTTGTTCTCTCATTGTGGATAGTAGATCTTGTTAAAATTCTTGTAGCACAAGATTAGTTTCCAAGTTGAACCTCACTATCATTCCCCACCCAAAACCTTATAAACTTCAATGGCTCAATGAGCAAGGGGAATTGATAGTTAACTGTCATACCCTAATTTCGTCCGGGGACTATTGCTTGATGGCATGCAACCTTTGATTGACCGCTTCGAAGTACTTAGAACCTTTTGTTGCACAATATGTGAAGTCCCGAGACATGCCAGAAATAAAAAGAAAGCATGGTTACACGATCCGTGAAATTCCGTAATGTGGTGGGAACCAAAAGGAAGTATTGTTACGCAATCCGTGAGTTTCCGCAACTTCTTCGAAAGCTAAAAAAGAGTAAATACATGATCCGTAAGGTTCCGTAGCCTTACGGAAAGAAAATAAGTATCGTTACGAAATTCGTAAAGTTTCGTAACGTTACGGAAAAAGAATCACCAAAAAAGCAAAGGGGGTGTATTTAGTAAAAAAGAGGGTACAAATAGCAATCAGGCCCACTCGGGCCTTCCAGATTCTTCCTCCAGAAGGCGGTTGCTTCGGGAGGAAGCAACTTAGCTCGCCTGGGCGAGCTGAGCTCGCCTGGGTGAGCTGGGTGGCAAGCTCCTCCCCTATTTTGCTATAAATAGGGGGAGGAATGAAGAAGGAAAGGGTTCAGCCTTCTTGGTACTTCGTATTCTCTTGAAATTGCTGAGGAAAATTGTTTCCGTGAAGAAAATCCAAGCCGAGGCACTTCCGTAACGTTTCCGTGGGTAATTACGCGAAGATTTTCAATCGTTGTTCGACATTCATCGTTCGTTCTTCGTTTTCTTCGGTCTTCAACTGCTGTTTTGGGTGAAAAAAATTGTTTCCGTGAAGAAAATCCAAGTCGAGGTGCTTCCGTAACGCTTCCGAGATTTTTCCGTAAGCAAATCCGTGAAGCTTTTCCTCCGTTATCTACCGTTCTTCGTTCGTTCTTCGTTCTTCAACGGGTAAGTTTCCAAATCTGAGACTTTTAATTCATTTCTTGTTTCTTGGCTTTCATTTTTAGTTGGCTTAATTTTGGTTTCTTTTCTTCCGTTTTTTACGAGCTTTAACCGATCGTTTAAGCCGTTTTCTCGCCTAATCAAAAAAATAAAATAAATTTCCACCGATCAATTGAATTGTAATATCCGTTAATTTCTATTAAAATGCAATCCGACCGTTTGGTCATGCCGTAACCACGTTGGAAACCAAAAAGAGGTAAAATAATAATATAATAATAAAAAAATCTTTTAGTAAAATAAACCAAAGAAAAAAGCAATCGGACGTTTCTCTTTGGGATTTCTCTTTCTTAATTGAATTGACTAATAACTAAAGTGAAACTAAGGCTAAAATCAACCCGCAAAGTCAAGCTCGTCCACAAAAATTACTGAAAAAGGATTTTAAGATTCAATACCTCAGTTTTTCTTACCAAGTAAAAAGGATCATTTTTAAGGTCCAACGCCTTAAAATGATCACCTTCCAAGTAAAAAGAATCGTTTGATTCACCCTTAAGAAAGAACTACGTAGGTCTGATTTCCTCTTCGATGGAGGGTACGTAGGAGCAAAAGCCCCGCTTTTGTCGACCTCAAAAAATAAAAAAGAAATAAAAGGTAAGATAACACAATTTCACAATTCTAAAAAATAGGCTGTTGTCCTTTGAGACAAACGTGAAAGGTGCTAATATCTTTCTCAAACGTAAATACAACTCCCAAACTTAGAATTTTCATTTTGACCGGTTTCCTTTGGTTTTTTTGACGTTTTCCACAAATAAACGTTGGTGACGACTCCGCGCATCTTTCCTCCTTTGGAAAGCACACCCGTGAGCCTCGCCTCGCTCGCCCGCAAAAGGGCATGTTGCGACAGTTGGCGACTCCACTGGGGACCTTTTTTAGAGAGTTAGGCCTATTTTAAGGAATTGTGGAATTGTGAAACTTTGTGTGTGCATTTGTTGAATTGTGTAAAATGTAATAACTGCTTTCTATTTCACATTTTTACATTGCATTCTAAGCACCCACGGGTTTGAGTAAAAAAAAGGGGCCCTATACCCGGGTTCATGGGAATCTAAGGAGTGGAGGTGAATCTATCATCATGCTAGGTCTCCGACTTGCTTGATAATAGTGAAACCTCGTCTAGAGCTTTCTCTCTTTATAATATGTTGTCGCTGGTATTCCATACCGCCACAATATTATTATCTTGAGTGATGATACCTCTAGAAAACAGCCATGTGAGTTATGAATCATTGGGAGTAGTTATTAGAGACCCCTAGATACTATCCTGTAGGTCCCTAAAATAGGAGCATGGAGCAAACACGCTGCGTGCCGTTTTAAACACTGCCATGCATGTAGTCCAAAATGTCATATACGCCTTTGCTTGTAATTATTTATGGATATTGTCGTACTCTATGCATCCCCCTGTTGCGCTTTTGCGCATCTGCATCATGCCGTCACACATGCGTTGTATGTGGGTCTCGTCTTTTGTCGTGGGAAGTCGAAAGATCCATATCATCTTCTTAACTGCACACATGGCGCACTGCGCCCCCAAATGCGCAATAAGGAGAGATGATTTTCTAGGCTCTCGTGTTCGTAAATGCATTCATATCATGCACCGCATAAACATCTCTTCAGCATCATAATGAACATATTGTTCCTGCATTTGTCCGTTATCACATTCCCATTTTGCATGAGTCATTGCATCATCATGCATATGCATTCAACATACTTTTTGTTCTACATGTTTGCTCATACATGATCCTTGTATTTTCCTTTACAAAAAAAAAAGGGAAGCATGAAAATTCATGATGCATTCTTTGTTGCATGTGTTAGGTACCATGAGCCAACCATGTTGGGATAATAAACCCATTTCTAAAATTAAAAAAAAAACACAAACAACAAAACAAAATGATTGAGCATGGTACCTAATGCATGGTTAATTAAGAAAGGATGTCTCTTCGGGCATCTCAATCTCATAATTACATTTTCCATGCGTAGCATGCGTATTCTCGAGTCTTTCATCCCTATGAAATGTTGTTGAAGTATTGGCGATCAAAATTGCCATTCCCTGGGTTATAGGGTTGAACCAAGCTCGTGCTTTTACGAAAAGGTTCATCGAGTCAAGTTGAAGCATGGAAGTAACCATCTTGCAAAAATTGGGGCAAAAGATGGATCGTGTTACATCATTGCTTCGTCTACTGCCAAACACGTTTAGGATTGTTGATATCCTTGTTACTTCCAGCTTCACCTTGACAAAGATGTCATGGACCATGTTGAAAATCTAAATTGATTCAACCCCATGTCTTGCGTAAAAATTCGCAATACTTCAACTATGCATCATTCGCATACATCCACACTTTTCATTGGTTGCATTGCTCATTACATTCTTTCCTTGAAAAATAAAATAAAAAAAGAACTTAATCATTGTTATAAAAAAAGAAAAAAAAATGCTTTACGGTGCCCTTACCGAACCCGTGCTAGAGCTAGAGTAATGGGTAAAGCGGAGGAGGTACAAGAGTAGATGGAGGCCGACATGGAGGCCATGAAAGAGCAAATGGCCGCAATGATGGAGGCCATGATGAGCGTGAAGAAGATAATGGAAGCCAATGCGGTTGCAATTGTCGCTACCAGCGTTGTTGCTAAGGTGAACCCAACGTCCCCATCCGGCATCAACCAAATGAATCATCCAACCTCAGATATGGTAGGCAAAGATTTGGGAAGTACGGGCGGCCCCCATGATGTGCAAATTCAAAACGAGCACGCCTTCCCACCATATGGCTTGCCTCTCAACTATACGCCACCCAATGTGGCGTACACTCCCAATAAGAATGTCAATAACTCCACTCCTATACCCATTGAGAGCCAACAACCCCAAACTGATCATGCACATGTCTCTTAAACCGTGGGGGAGACACATGAAATTCCCCATCACAATCTAGCCGACTTCGAGCCTTGGCTCGGATATGCCACTGAAGGGCAAGCAGTTGGTGGTATACCCCTTGAAAACACTTCGGAACGCCCTCAGTATCACCCCCAGCTACACCTCTTGCATTCCACAACAAGTAAAAACCCTCATGCTATTGCCCATGCTGTGACTGCCATTCCTATACAGCCAAGTTTCCCACCAACCCAACAATGTCATTACTCAACCAATAACAAACCTTCTCCTTACCCACCGCCCAGTTATCCACAAAGGCAATCCCTAAATCAACCACAAAGTCTATTTACCGCACTTCCAATGACGAACACCACCTTTAGCACAAACCAAGAACACCACCAATAAATGAATTTTGCAGCGAGAAAGCCTGTAGAATTCACCCCAATTCCAGTGTCCTATGCTGACTTGCTCCCATATCTACTTGATAATACAATGGTAGCCATAACCCTAGCCAAAGGTTCATCAACCTCCATTTCTCCGAGAATACGACTCGAACGCAACGTGTGCTTGTCACGAGAAGCCCTCGGGCGTTCCATTGAGCATTGTAGGGCTCTGAAGCGTAAGGTGCAAGGGGGTAATTGATGTTGGCTGAAATTTGAGGAGAATCGTGTGTAAATCCTGACATTGACAAGAGATGCCACACATGGGGCAATTTTGAAAGCTGTTGTTAGATGTCTCTAAATGACTCATCAGGATTTTCAAGTTTGTACCATTATTGTAAACCACAGTTACAATGTTAAATGAAATGGATAAAGTTGATATCTTTGTCCCTCATCCTCTCACAAACGCATCTTTGCTTATTCAACTTTCACTGGAATGTGGGTGCAAGCCATTGGTCTGTTTGCTCAAGCGACCTGTGCTCCTGAGTTTGGACTTCCAAGACCGTTCAATCAAAGATTACTCGTCTTGCACGTTGGTGGGGGTGCCGTAAAACAACGAGTATAGTTCAAAATAAATAAGTTTCAAAATAAAAATAAAAAAAGAGTTCAAAAAGAAAAAAAAGCATTTGATTGACTGTGTTTTCAAGACGTTCATGTGACCTCATTTTATCATTCTGGAAAGTTTGTCTTTTTAGATAGAAGTGAGTTATCAAGAATAGGATGTTGGACAAATGGCCTCAGCTACCTTAAGAAAAAGGGGGGTTGAATTAAGATACAAAGACTGTTCCCCAATTAAACTTTCACTCTCTCTTTTCGGATTAACAATGCACCCTTAACATGAATTACTCAAAAGACAATTCAAAATAAAATTCTTTAAAGCAAAAGATAAATAGCAATAAATAAAAGAAGTTTAAGGGAAGAGAGGAATGCAAACTTGATTTATATTGGTTCGGCCACTTCCTGTGCCTACGTCCAGTCCTCAAGCAACCCACTTGAGATTTTCCATTCTCTTTGTAAAACTCTTTTTACAAAGTCTGAACCACACAGGGACAACCCTTCCCTTGTGTTCAGGAATCCTCTACAACAAGAGACCCACGGTCTCTTAATCCCTTTTCAGAAATAAGAAGAAGAGAAGAAGAAATCTCTCTTAAAAGAGATAGATTGTACAATGAAGATCAATCAAAATTCCTTATTGAATATGCAAGTGGTTGACCAAGGATCTTTTTGAGAGGATAAGACATTTCAATTCAGAAAAACTTTTAATCTTTTGAGAGGATAAAACTGTTTAGGCAATGAAAACTCTCTTTAAATTCGTGTTTCCAAGTCACCTTTGATGGCCATTCATAAAACATTTGAATAGATGTGACTCTTGGAAATTATTTTCTGAAAATCCCCTCTGGTAATCGATTACAAGACTTGTGTAATCGATTACAGGCTTTAAAATTTGAATTAAAACGTTCAATAATCTGTTGGTAATCAATTACCATTCATGCGTAATCAAATAAATTTTGAATTCAAATTTCTAGTGACTGTGATAAACATTTTCAGCTGCTGGTAATCGATTACCAGAGAGAAAATCTCAATTTGAAATGATAGAATTCTTTGGTCAAACCTTTTGTTTTTTCAATTTGGAAACTTCTTCCTAAAGATTGTAGAGATCAACTTGATCATATATCTTGATTTTCTTGGATTCTTGTCTTGAATCAAACTTAGAAGCACTTGATCCTTTAGCATCATCAAGACATCAAAACATCTTGCTTCTACATAGGAGTCATTTAACTTAATCCATCAACTGAAAAATCCTTCAACTATTTCTCGTCCTTGGAAAATTCTTTTTGCAAGAATCAGCTGCTTCTTTCATTCTTCCTCACTACGAGGTTGTGAAAACAAGACAACAATTGGTACCTCTAAGCCCTACACTGGGGCAATGAAAGGCACCATCATAAACCTCAAACGAACCTAGGGGCAGATTAGAAGTTCTCACCCAATAGGTTCCTTGCTACAAGGTCATGACGAAAGACAATGATTGTACCTCAAAGCCTTACACTGGGGCAACGAAAGGCACTATGCAAAAACCTCAAGCGAACCTAGGGGCAGATTAGAAGTTTTCACCCAATAGGTTCCCAATTACAAGGTCATGATGAAAGATAACAATTGGTACCTCAAAGCCTTACACTGGGGCAATGAGGGGCATCGTGCATGAGCCTCAAGTGAACATAGGGGCAGATAAAATATTCTCACCCGTTGATGTTTTTAAACAAGAAAAAAAAGGGGGAGACAAGCCCTGGAATTTCAATAGATTGATTAAACGTCAAACGACGCCATTGCCGTCACTCCAAAATGGTCAAGTGACTAAATCAAACAGAATATACACTCTGAGGGAGTTCCCAGAGAGATTTGCAAAAGATAGGATAAGGTTGCATGAATTATCACCTTTTTTCAAAAGGACAGTCAATCTGTGTTTTCCAAAAAAATTAAATCAAAATCAAAATCAAAAAATAGGGAAAGAATGTCATGAACATTGTTCAACTTTCCATTGCATTGCATTGTTTCATATGAGATCAGCATTACCAAATTTCACGACAAAGGTTGCATGCGTCTGCATCCCTAAAAATCATGTTAACTGCATAGATTTCCTACATCTCGTGTCCAATCTTGTTGGATGACCGACCCTCTCGATGAGTCGATCTCTTGCTTTCTCATAAAGGTGGACCTTTAGAGGACTATATGTCCTCGCCATCAGAGGACTACACATCCTCGCCTGCAGAGGGCTGCACGCCCTCGTCTTTAGAGGGCTACGCGTCCTCATTTTCAGTGTGCTCCATATCCACACCTTAGGAGAATAGAAGCTCCTTTTCCCTTAGATGCTTAACTGAGACTTGCGCTCCCGGTTAAGGGGCCAGTAGTTTCCTTTTATCAGTTCCTGGGCCACCCTCTGATATTGGAGGGTGACCAACTGTGCGAGCACCTCCAGAGAGGGAGGCTATCACACATCTACTATGCATATCGGGGCAAGATTTCCCCCGTGCTGCTGCAAAAAGACGAGTGTGGATCATGCGCACCAACATGACCACTCTTCGTGAATGACGTTGCTATTTAGCAACATTCTGCCCAGTGACCACAATGCCAATCTCCCCCTGCAGATGTATCAGTTGGTCTGTGCTGTCATGACATAGGTAAGTATGCACATGGCTCAATTGATTTCTGATGTCATTTATTGTTTGCAGGGATCGCGCCCACAAGACACCCAGTGGACCCGAAGAAGTCCAACAGGGCCCTGGGGTTTCCAGCTCTGGTTACGGGCCTCTATCAGTCCTATAGGGTGCACGTTCACCCAGCGAGGTCATGCCATCGTGACATAGGTAAGTATACATATGGTTCAACTGATTTCTGATACCATCTATTGTTTGCAGGAATCACACCCACAAAGACACCTAGTGGACCCGGAGAAGTCCAACAGGGCCCTGGGGTTTCCAACTCTAGTTACGGGCCTCTGTAGTCCTACAGGGTGCCCGTTCCCCCTGGCACGATCACGTCATCATGACATAGGTAAGTATGCACATCGCTCAACTGATTTCTGATGTCATCTATTGTTTACAGGAATCGCGCCCGCAAGACACCCAGTGGACCCGAAGAAGTCCAACAGGGTCTTGGAGTTGCCAAGCTATAATTACGGGCCTCTGTCAGTTCTACGGAGTGCCTGTCGCCCCCAGCAAGGTCATCAGGCCCCCTACTAATCGATCTTTCATCAAGAAGTACTGTGTCCCCAAGCAGGCGCAGGGCGAAACACCACAGCAGCTTAGGGATGGCTGGTAGCAGGCAACAGACGCACCGCCATCACCTCTAAAGTTCACCTCAACTCATCCACAAAAAGGCTAGAGCGTTGCTTACGACCCATGGCCGACCAAGTCCAAAGCCAAAGGTAAGCAAAGTACTAGGTCCGTGACCGACAGGCCATCACGCGTCCAGCTCAAGATGTTAAAGAAGCGCTACTAGGAGGCATCCTAGTACCTTTTAAATCTCTGCTTGTTATTTGATCACTTTTGTTTCTCAAGTCATAGCAAGACACACCTAGTTGCTCATGATCCGAGAAATTTAAATAAAACAAGCACAAGCTCGGAAGGTAGTCATACCTCACAAAATAAATATATATATGTTTAGGTAGAAAGATACCTTGGATATGCATGTATATAGCAAAAAATACTTCACAAAATATATATATGTATGTTTAGGTAGAAAGATACCTTGGATATGCATGTATGTAGCAAAAATATCTCACAAAACATATATATGTACGTTTAGGTAGCAAGATACTTTGGATATGCATGTATATAGCAAAAATATCTCACAAAAATATACGTATGTTTAGGTAGCAAAATACCTCATGAAAAAAAGAGAGCGAAGAGAGCGAGCAAGAAAAGAATAAGAAGGAAGAAAAAAAATAGAAAATAAAAAAAATAAAACTTGTCTAGCTAAAAAACAACATGCTTGTGAAAAAAGATAATTTTCAACTTTTCTTTGAAAGATTTTACTGATCTTAACCAGTTTTCGAAAAAATGTGTATACACCTGAAGAGTGAATGCTGTGAAAATTTTCCGAACGCCCAAAATGGACTCGGATGAATGCATGATTTGATAAAAGAACATATTTTGGAAACACTGGGTTGACATAAATAGGGAAAATGAATCCTGAGCCCTAGTGTCACATGACCATAAAAACTTGATGCTTGAGTGTCCACATGGGTGCATGCATGACCAGTTTTGCATAAAAATTCCTAATCATCATTGTTGCATGTGTATCATGGAAATAATGTAGGACATCCCCTTTATCCCCGAACCGCTGGCCAAACCCTGACATATATCATGACCACCCGTTCTACAAGTCTTGAGCCAGGGTGAGAATGTCAATCCTTGCCCTCGGAAAACCAAAAAAAAAAAAATCCCAATCAAAGAGTGGGAGAAAGCAAAAAAAGGAAAGAAAATTCCCGATCAAGGATCAGAAGAAAACAGAAGAAACATCCAGAAAGGTCTTTGGACCAGACAATATATAAACAATACAGAATTGTCACCAAGTAAACAAGAAAAAGGAAACCACGACCTAAAGTGGTCCTCTCCCTTTGATTGCCGACAAAATCCTGTGCGCTAGCGACTTTCTCACCACGCACTAAACAAAAACATAAGAGAAAAAGGGAAAAACACTCAAAGCCAAATTCCCCACCTAAAAACCATTCCCAAAATAAGTCCTATTGATACATGATCACGCATGTAATCTTTGATTTGATAGGAAATGATTTGCAAAATCAAGTCATGACATATCTATGGTTCAGAATTAGGATAAAACACTTACCTGTGTGAGATTGATACACTTTGAGTGATTTTCTCCTATCTTTGTTGGACCCAGTGTTTCCTCTATATGGTCGTTTAGAAACGAAATGCTAACATCCAAAATCTCATTTATGGTTATGAGAAAATTTCATCAGCATACTCTCCTTCCCCGATAGACACATCATTTTTCAAAAACAAAAACAAAAAAAAAATGAAAAGGAAAAAGAAAGAAAGACCTCGAAGGTCGGCATGTTATGGTTAGGAAGCATAAATCATTCGTAGAGAGCAAACATATCTTCTGGAAACAAGGGACTGACGCTAAGAGTTTATTTTCCTGAATAACCGAGATAAGAATGGATGGATTCATTGAATTGATGAAAGAACATAATTTGGAAACGTTGGGTCTGTTTGTGTAAATTCCCAACCGTAGTATCACAATGCCATAAACGGGATGCTTGAGTGCCCACCTGGCTGTGGCCATGACTAATTTTGCACGTTGTTTCCAAATCATCATTATTGCACGTGCCTTGTGGAATAATATGGAAGTTCGGCCCAAGACCGACACCTTGACACACAAATTTGTTTTGTCCTGGATATCAAGAACGGGCTCCCACTATAAAAGACCCCATTGAGACACAACCTTAGACTTTTTTGAACCTTGGCCTATTCAAACGAATCCTCATCCTTTCCCCCGAAGCAAAGGGCAGCGGAATCTCCTCAAGGGAGAGCAAATAGAATGCTAAAACCCGATTTCCCAAAGAAAGGAATGGAAAAGGAAAAAATGAAAAGAAAGAAAAGAAAAAAATGAAAAGAAAGGAAAAGAAGGATTCCCGATCAAAGATCGGAACAAAGTAAAAAGGAAAAGATTGGAGGAAAACAGAGTAATTCCCGATCAATGAAAGAAAGAGAACAGAAAATCTTCAGACTAGATAAATTTTCGGCAAGGTAAGTGACTGCCGACAAAGGAAAACCCATTTTTTGGTGGTTCTTCCTTTCGGATTGCCACTCAAAGTCATTCTCGACTGGAGATATCCCGCCCCACATAAACAAAGAGGAAAAGACCGAAACACCCAGCTTCCTCTCCAAAAAACACTACCCTCGAGAAAATCCTATTGATCCGTGATCGTACGTGTTGATCTTTGATTCGATAGGAAATTGTGTGCAAAATAAAGTCATGGTGCAGTTATGGTTTGGGATTAGGGTAAAACACTTGCCTGTGTGAGTTTTTTTATACACTATGAGTGATTTATTCCCAGTTTCAGCTTAACCCGATGTTTCCCCTGAATGTTCATTAAAAAGCTAAATGTTGACATCCTGCCCTTCATTTTCAGTTACAAGGAAGATTACCCTTGGCATGAATATATTGTTTCTCTAAGATATGGTGCTCTCGCGAATGATTTATTTTTCTTTGCAAAAAGCATGTTTGCCTTTTTAGGTGGAAAAAACCCGGTGGACCATTCGGTCCTGCCAACAAATCTTGTTCGGAGCCCCATGAATTGATTGTCGTTCATGCATCCCCCACCAATGAGTCTGGAGCCACGCGAAGTGATTGCCTAGCGCAATTCTCCATTCCCCACTTTTATTCGGAGCCCCATGAATTGATTGTCGTTCATGCATCCTCCACCAATGAGTCTGGAGCCACTTGAAGTGATTGCCAAGTGCAATTCTCCATTCTCCACTTTTATTCGGAGCCCCATGAATTGATTGTCGTTCATGCATCCTCCACCAATGAGTCTGGAGCCACGCGAAGTGATTGCCTAGCGCAATTCTCCATTCTCCACTTTTATTCGGAACCCCGTGAATTGAGTGTCGTTCATGCATCCTCCACCAATGAGTCTGGAGCCACGCGAAGTGATTGCCTAGTGCAATTCTCCATTCTCTACTTTTATTCGCAGCCCCATGAATTGATTGTCATTCATGCATCCTCCACCAATGAGTCTGGAGCCACGCGAAGTGATTGCCTAGCGCAATTCTCCATTCTCCACTTTTATTCAGAGCCCCATGAATTGAGTGTCGTTCATGCATCCTCCACCAATGAGTTTGGAGCCACGTGAAGTGATTGCCTATCGCAATTCTCCATTCTCCACTTTTATTCGGAACCCCATGTATTGATTGTCGTTCATGCATCCTTTACCAATGAGTCTGGAGCCACGCGAAGTGATTGCCTAGCACAATTCTCCATTCTCCACTTTTATTCGGAGCCCCATGAATTGATTGTCGTTCATGCATCCTCCACCAATGAGTCTGGAGCCACGCGAAGTGATTGCCTAGCGCAATTCTCCATTCTCCACTTTTATTCAGAGCCCCATGAATTGAGTGTCGTTCATGCATCCTCCACCAATGAGTTTGGAGCCACGCGAAGTGATTGCCTATCGCAATTCTCCATTCTCCACTTTTATTCGGAACCCCATGAATTGATTGTCGTTCATGCATCCTCACCAATGAGTCTGGAGCCACGCGAAGTGATTGCCTAGCGCAATTCTCCATTCTCCACTTTTATTCGGAGCCCCATGAATTGATTGTCGTTCATGCATCCTCCACCAATGAGTCTGGAGCCACGCTAAGTGATTGCCTAGCGCAATTCTCCATTCTCCACTTTTATTCGGAGCCCCATGAATTGATTGTCGTTCATGCATCCTCCACCAATGAGTCTGGAGCCACGCGATGTGATTGCCTAGCGCAATTTTCCATTCTCCACTTTTATTCGGAGCCCCATGAATTGATTGTCGTTCATGCATCCTCCACCAACGAGTCTGGAGCCCTGCGAATTGATTGCCTAGTGTTGTTCGCCAATTCTCCATTCTCCACTTTTGTTCGGAGACCCATGAATTGATTGCCTAGCGCTGTTCATGTGTCCTCGACTGTCAAGTGCGAAGCCTCCGGTGACTGGGAAATGTGGTTTTTGTTATTTTCCCGATCGGTTCCTTCGCTAAACATGTGTATATATGTATATTATGTAGTTGTTGTTTGTTTTTTGTTTTTGTGTTGTGCAGAAAAAAGAAGAAGTAGAGACGAGAGTCGTCATAGACTAATCACGGAAAGGGCAAAGACGGATGAAATCAGTGTTTTTATCTTTACTTTCCTCTTATCTCCGATAAAACGTAAGTAAAGAGGGGCAACTGTCATACCCTAATTTCGTCCGGGGACTATTGCTTGATGGCATGCAACCTTTGATTGACCGCTTCGAAGTACTTAGCACCTTTTGTTGCACAATATGTGAAGTCTCGAGACGTGCCGGAAATCAAAAGAAAGCATGGTTACGCGATCCGTGAAATTCCGTAATGTGGCGGAAACCAAAAGGAAGTATTGTTACGCAATCCGTGAGTTTCCGTAACTTCTTCGAAAGCTAAAAAAGAGTAAATACATGATCCGTAAGGTTCCGTAGCCTTACGGAAAGAAAATAAGTATTGTTACAAAATTCATAAAGTTTTGTAACGTTACGGAAAAAGAATCACCAAAAAAGCAAAGGGGGATGTATTTAGTAAAAAGGGGGGTGCAAATAGCAATCAGGCCCACTTGGGCCTTCCAGATTCTTCCTCCAGAAGGCGGTTGCTTTTGGATGAAGCAACCTGGCTCGCCTGGGCGAGCTGGGTGGCAAGCTCCTCCCATATTTTGCTGTAAATAGGGGGAGGAATGAAGAAGGAAAGGGTTCAGCCTTCTTAGCACGTCGTATTCTCTTGAAGTTGCTGAGGAAAATTGTTTCCGTGAAGAAAATCCAAGCCGAGGCGCTTCCCTAACGTTTCTGTGGGTAATTACGCGAAGATTTTCAACCGTTCTTCGACATTCATCGTTCGTTCTTCGTTTTCTTCGGTCTTCAACCGCTGTTTTGGGTGAAAAAATTGTTTCCGTGAAGAAAATCCAAGCCGAGGTGCTTCTGTAACGCTTCCGAGATGTTTCCGTAAGCAAATTCGTGAAGGTTTTCCTCCGTTATCCACCGTTCTTCGTCTGTTCTTCGTTCTTCAACGGGTAAGTTTCCAAAACTGAGACTTTTAATTCACTTCTTGTTTCTTGGCTTTCATTTTTATTTGGTTCAATTTCGGTTTCTTTTTTTCCGTTTTTTACAAGCTTTAACTGATCGTTTAAGTCGTTTTCTCGCCTAATAAAAAAAATAAAATAAATTTCCACCGATCATTTGAATTGTAATATCCATTAATTTCTGTTAAAATGAAATCCGACCGTTCGGTCATGCCGTAACCACGTTGGAAACCAAAAAGAGGTAAAATAATAATATAATAAAAAAATATATTTTAGTAAAATAAACCAAAAAAAGCAATCGGACGTTTCTCTTTGGGATTTCTCTTTCTTAATTGAATTGACTAATAACTAAAGTGAAACTAAGGCTAAAATCAACCCGCAAAGTCAAGCTCGTCCACAAAAATCACTAAAAAAGGATTTTAAGATTCAATACCTCAGTTTTTCTTACAAAGTAAAAAGGATGATTTTTAAGGTCCAACGCCTTAAAATGATCACCTTCCAAGTAAAAAGAATCGTTTGATTCACCCATAAGAAATAACTACATAGGTCTTATTTCCTCTTCGATGGAGGGTACGTAGGAGCAAAAGCCCCGCTTTTGTCGACCTCAAAAAATAAAAAAGAAATAAAAGGTAAGATAACACAATTTCACAATTCTAAAAAATAGGTTGTTGTCCTTTGAGACAAACGTGAGAGGTGCTAATACTTTCCTCAAACGTAAATACAACTCTCAAACTTAGAATTTTCATTTTGACCGGTTTCCTTCGGTTTTTCCGACGTTTTCCACAAATAAACGTTGGTGGCGACTTCGTGCATCTTTCCTCCTTTGGAAAGCGCACCCGTGAGCCTCGCCTCGCACGCCCGCAAAAGGGCATGTTGCGACATTAACCAACAAGTGAAGGTACCTTTCTCCATTGGGACATATAAGGATGAAGTTAATTGTGATATAGCTCCCGTGGAGGCAGGGCATATTCTTTTAGGAAGGCCATGGCAATTTGATAGGAAAATCATTTACAATGGCCTAACTAATGAGATTACCCTCACCAATCTTGGCACTAAATTTGTGTTGCATCCTCAAACACCTTCATAAGTGGCCAAAGATCAACTAACTATGAAAGATAAGAGGGATGAGGAAGAAAAACTAGAAAAACAAAAGAAAAAGAAGGATAGTAAGGTCTTGTCATCAAAGGCCAAGGGGAAGGAAAAAGAGGAAAAGGATTCCTCCAAGAAGATTGTTAAGAAGGAAAATCATTTTGCAACAAAAGGTGATATCAAAAGAGCACTCCTTCTTAAAAAATCTGTCTACCTTCTCCTATCAAGGGAAACATCCCTTAGCACTGCCACACCTCTTGAGCTTGAGTTTTTTCCTCAAGTAAAGGAGTTGTTGGATGAGGGTTTGGTTCGTAAGAGCTTAACTAGTGCTTTGTTGGTGCCCAAAATAAGAATTATGAGGCACTGAATCCCTATGATAGGTGGTATGATGAATGTGTTGAGTGGTGCAACCCTCTTTTGTAAAATCAC
The DNA here is from genome assembly GCF_000004515.6 of Glycine max. Taxonomy (NCBI): domain Eukaryota; kingdom Viridiplantae; phylum Streptophyta; class Magnoliopsida; order Fabales; family Fabaceae; genus Glycine; species Glycine max. The sequence goes on along the minus strand of NC_038256.2, from coordinate 29,195,027 downwards.
CCATGCATCCAACATCTTCATGATTCACATACATAGGGACTCATTAGGTAGGTTTGTTCTTATTTTTAGTTTCAATACAAACTTAGGAGCTCATATGGGACACCTTAGGTTTGTCGTACTTTTTGGTAGGAATAATCAACATGAAAATAAAGAAAAAGGTATGTTTTATTGCATTACTTTCCTTAATTTTTTAAATAGTGATCAAAGGATTCCCACAAACCCTAAGAGAATAAAGGTCATTCCTGAGTGGCCCATTCCACCAAGTATAAGGAAAATTTGGGGCTTCCATGACTTAACAAACTTTTACAAAAGGTTTGTCCCATCATTGAGTAGGTCAGGAACCATGTTCCCTCATGGGAAGATGCCCAGGAAATGGGTTTTCAGACCTTACCTTACTCTAACATACCAAACACCACTAATATATATGTTTTTATTCTTTTTATAGGTGTTGAGGAAAGAACCCCAGAGTTTCAAGAACCTCTAGATTTGAGGTCAAATCCTTTTCAAGGGGAAGGGAATGATGAAATCCTACCCCCAAGGGCATTGGATAGAAGACTCCAAGAAGATTGGGCCAGAGATGCAAGAGAAGGCCATAGGGTTCTCATGAGCCTTATGGTAGATTTTGGGCCCATGGGTTAAGTATAAGTCCACTTATCTTTGTATATATTAGATTAAGGTTTCATTATTTTTGGGCCTTATATTTAGGGCTCCATAATGTAGGTAGGGTACCCTAGAAATGTAGGATTTTCAGCCCTTGTATTTTAGGGCACCTAGACTATAATTTTTGTATTAGGGGTAGTTTTGTAATTTCACATGCATTAAGTGAATATTTGATGTGTGAGTTGGGAAATAAATTTAATTGAATTGGGAGAAGCCCAATCCAATTAAATTTCAGAGGGGGAGGTGAGCATTTGCTTGCTACACCCCATTGCCACATCATATAGTCACACTTTGTGCATGTCCTTCATGCTTTACATGCCTCATGACACCTAAGCACACTTAGTGGAGAATCTTGGACTTGATCTTGGATTAGTGGGCTAAACCATAGCTAAAATTCACTAATCATAATTGGTGAAATTTTGGCTTCAAAATTTGGCTCCACAAATTCAATTGAAATTTGAATAGAAATTCAAATTTCCCTCCAATTTGGTGTGACACTTAGGCTATAAATAGAGGCCATGAGTGTGCATTTTTTGGAAATTTGATCATTTGAGAATTACACTTCAAAGTTCATACCTTATTTGAGGCACAAAATTTCGTGCTCCTTCTCTCCCTCTTCGGCCACTCATCTTCTCCTACGTTCAAGCTCTTATCCATGGCTTCCTATGGTGGTGAGCTTCTTCTTGACTCATCTTCTTGAAGTGGCGTCTCCAATCTTCTTTCTTCCTTCTCCATTCTGCTGCTATTGATATCAAAGAAGCAAATGACTCCATTGATGAAGAAGATCCAAGACCTACAAGCTCCACATGGAGCTACATCACAAGGTGTGGAGGTTGATTGTATAAAACAATATTAGTTCAACTTGTGGCAGTGAGAATAACTTCGTAATAAAGTAGTTCTATAATTAGCACCAAACATCAATGAACAATAAATATTAGCTAAAAAAGGCAATTAAATTTCCCATACTCGAGAAATTTGTAATAAATCTTGACAAATGTCAAGTCGAGTATCCATAAGGATAGTACCCAACATATTCATATATGTGACGTGGTACAATAAAGCCAAATATCCCAAGTAACCTGTGCATGACCGAGTTCAAAGAGCAAAATGTTGACTCGTTTAAAGCACAACAAGGGAACAACCAAAAATGACATTGTAAGAAAATGTAGTTGGTAAGATGAAAAAACATTAATAGCAAATTATCCATATCCGACTCATAATGGTCGACATAATAAAAAACAAAATGTAAGACAACAAAACACAAAACAACACAAATGAAGAATAAGGACAAGTTAAACACTTTACTCGCCTTCAGGAGTCGGAGAAGGAGTCTAAACATTGATGAGTTTCCCTTCAACCACCTGGTTAGAAATCTTCACACGAGACACATTGAGTTCAGGATAAAGCACTTGAACTTGTGCAAAGCAAAGGGTAAAACTCATTTCACACTGTTCATATGTCAACACATTTATATCAGCATTCCTCTACTCCAAAGTTGCTCGGATACCGGTCATTTCACCAAAAAGCTCTAAGACATACAAGTCCAGTGATGTCTTCTCTTGCTCAAGATTCTCCTTCTAGGTTTTCGCTAGGGCAAGGTTCTCAGTAACCTCCTTCAAGTCATTTTCTGCAACCGCCTAACCAGCCATGGCTTGATTCAGCTTTTTCGACACCATTGCCATTGTGAACTCCTTCCAAGCGACTTTAGACTTCAAACTTCAAATTATTGACTTCCTTCCTATTATGCTCCAACAAACGAGCCAACCTTTGGCGTTGCTCCTCCCAAGGCCCAAACTCCATGTCAATCAACCGAAAAACATAAGCCGACTTGGTGTTCAAAAATTATAGTGCCTTGTATGCATCAACCAATCCAATATTTTTCAATTTTTCTTCATCACCAACGAAAGATAGATGATCACCAATAACATGTTCTAGAGGAAAATTCTTTCCAAGAACTGACATGGTCTCATTTTCTAGAGATACTTGGTTTATGACTCTTTCCACCTCTGTCGAGGAAGGAATAACTGGAAAAGGAATTTGAGTCTGAATCAGGTTTAGAGCAAATTGTTGTTATCTTTGGTTAGGTCCCGTCTATAGACCCCTTACTCGACTCCTTTCATGACTTCTTCAAGGGTTGATTCTCAGAAAGAGGGTCGAGAGGAGCAAAGGTTGGCTTTAGAACACCACTTGCAGGAACGAGATTGGAGGATACTTTCCCATCCAAGAATAACAAGGATGACTTGGTCACATTCTTTGATTGAAATTTTGCCTTCTGCTTGTAATCCTCATGAAGTTGAACGTTAGAAATAGAAATCATAGACCCTACCACAATAATTAACACAAATCAATAAAACTAGTATAGCTTGATGGAAATATTGCAAGACATACTAAGCAAAATAGCTATAAAATTTACATACGAATATAATCTCCTAAGTTGGCTTCATCATTGTGAAGTTTCTACAAAGCGCTACATAAAAGTCAAGAAGGGTGGAAAACATTAGTATAGAAATTAGTTTTTTTTTTTTAGGATTCCATGAAATTCTCTTGAGCAATAGTCTTAGCAGCAAGATTTTGATTCGAATACAAAGGGAACATCGGAATCTCAAAATCATCTGTCAAAATTTTAGGGCATCCTTTACCACCTTCACTTAAAAAGAGTGGTCTCTCCAAGACTTGACATTATCAGAGTAAGATACGAGGATCCCCTGGCGATACTGACTACTTAATGAAACCCAACCAACTTTGGGATTCTTCTATAAGGCAAAGTAATGAAAATACATTCATAGTCGGGGTTCTTTCTAAACTTTTACAAAGAGGTTTGAATGCGCGTACAAACACCTATCCATTAGGATAAGTTAGGAAGGGGAACAATTAATAGTGAAGAGAATGAAACATCAAAACTTGGACAAGGGGAATACAATACCAAACTTCTTGAATAAAAGCTCACACGTGTAATTATACTCACCCATACCCACCGTGGGAAAATGACAAATCCTTTCCTCCGCGCTACACGATTCTACCTCAACCAAATCGGTTCCCCTAACACTATACACAACCTTTTTCAAAACCCCAACCATATTAGGGTTAATATATTTGGATTGGGTAACCAAGCCTCTCTCATCTACCCAACCAAACTCGACCATGATAGGAATACCCCCAACAACATCCTCAGCAAGAACTACCTCATGCCTGATTACCCTTATCCTATATTTCCTCATCAGATGACTATTGGGCTTCGTAAAAATATAATATCAACAAAGCACCCTCCTTTTCTACATCAACATATATGATGACCTCATCATCACTAGATCTTGTGACATCCTCAACACCCTTACCCACAACACTTGATAGACCAGAGCTCTAAGGAATATACTACAAAAATCGAGAATAAAGGGTTCGACAAGAGTAGACATAGAAACTCCCATAGTGGCTTAAATGTGTTTGTCATCACCATTATCCCCTAAAAAAGACATCTTGATTTTGGCAACCTCCAACCAATGTATTCTCAACTAGCTAAGGTAACAAGCAAAAGGGGAGGGGGAGAAAAGACTGCCTAAAACCCATTTTTTGAAAACCACAGAGAAGAGCCAAACATGAACCCTAACTATGAAACAAAGCATGCAAAAACTACCACTGGCAAATAACAATGGCAAAAAACATTAACAAAGAAAAATACCTGGAGTAGACTTCTTCGTCCTCTTGTAAGTGAAGGATCCAAGAAATGAAATGACTCACAAATGCATTGTTCTTTAAGATTCTCAACAATGACAACAACAAAACAAAAAAAGAAGGAAGTTCTAGGGACTCCTTTTTGTAGACAAAAAAGATGTTGCGGGTCAAATACTCAAAGCTTCTTGGAAGAAGTTTGATGGTCATAATCGTCTAGGACAAATGGATCTAAGTGTTGGGGAGGACACATAGAGCAAAGACAACATCAATCATCACTTTTCCATAAATGTCATACGAGGGGTGCACATAATGAAGCAACAAGCCCCACCACCAACATACACAATTAAAGTGACATAACACACTCCAAGGTGAATATCCTAAATAGTTTGTCAATTCTAGCAAGAGGAGTGACTCAGACCAATACTTTTAGGAAAAACAATTTACCTTTAAGCATCAACGCAACTAGGGTTAATGCTTGAGGGGTTGTATACCATTCAAAAGGATTATCTCGAGGTGACCGACTCTTTTTGGAAACAACAACTTGCCCTTAAGCATTTATGCCATTGGGCATAATGCTTGAGAGGTTGTACATTGTTGGAAATGTTTATCCCGAGGAGACTGAATCTTTTAGGAAAAGATTATTCATCCTTAAGAGTTTACACCATTAGGCTCAATGTTTGAGGGGTTGTGCATTGTTCGTAACAGTTATCCCTGGGAGACTGACTCTTTCAGGAAAGGACAACTCGCTCTTAACCATTTACGCCATTAGCCTCAATGCTTAAGGGGTTGTAGACTCTTTGAAATGATTATCTTGGAGAGACCAACTATTTCAGGAAAAGAAGATTTTCCCAAGCATTTACACCATTATGTTCAATGCTTGAGGGGTTGCACACCTTCCAAGATGATTATCCCAAGGAGACTAACTCTCAGGGAAGGACGACTCGCCATTAAGCATTTGCACCACTAGGCTTAATGCTTGACGCGTTGTACACCATCTGAGATGGGTATCCCAAAAATATTGGCTCTCAAATAAAGACAACTCTCCCTTAAGAATTTATGCTATTAGGCTCACCATCTGAGATGGGTATCTCGAAAATGACCAACTACATTAAAATGATGACTTGCCCTTACACATCGGGACTACGGATTCAATACACACGAGACTACACACCATCCGAGAAGGCAAAATAAGAAGTTGAGACAATGTTCAATTAGTCTCATGACCAAGAAGGAAAAATGATGAGAAATTATTGTACGAAGTAGTGATCTAGGGACATGGTGATAGGATCAAAGGTTCATCATGGCCTGACATGTCAAACACACACAACCATGCACCCCGTACCATGTATGAAGGGGACAATAGTGAATCTGCATACTGGCGTGGAAAAAATGAACCAATGAGATTGCTACACGTGGAAGACCTTGTTGGGGGACATTGTGTATAAATAAAAAGGAATTTCATGTTTCACCTCATGCTCATGGTTAGATAGAACTAGGGAAGATGTTGATGTTGACTTTGAGCTAGAGCCATCTGCCCTCTCTTCTTGGTATTCTCCAACGTGAGCATAGTTCAAATTTCAAATTTCTTTGTGATCAGTAGAACTTCAAGATCTTGTTTTACAAAGGACCGGTGGATATGGAGGTTGAGAGTTTTCTTATTATGGTGATATCAATTTTTAAATTATATAGTTAGGGCTATTCTTTGCCTTAGATATAAAAGTTTGTTTAACCTGTAATTGTAATGATAAAGCGTCTATCATGTTATATCTAGAACATGTTGCAATAAGTTAATGGAAATTTCAACTCCTCATAAAAAGTATTTAACTTAGGCCATGTGGAGTTGACTAGACTTCCCAGCTTAATACACAGGGATATTTAATTTGAAACCATTCCTTGGTGTGAAAAAAACATGATGTATACACATTGAAGCTATTAAAAAGTTAGGTCGCAATTAAAAAGTTCATATCTTGCCAAATTCTTCTTATAGCTACTTTATTTCTAGCTGAATTTGGCATTAGTGTTTGAAAGCAAAATTGACAAGCTAAGTGTTTTTTTATCTGATAACATTAATGTGTATGTTCATAAATCTAAGTATATACACATAAAAAAAATAAGTCTAGGTATTAAAGCATTAATAATTTTTTATAGAAGTAATCATTTTTTTTATTCTTCTTTTTTCATTTTATGTTTTCCTTTTTGTTAATGTTCATCTTTCTCCAAACTCAAAGGTAACCTTGCACATAAATTTTCAAAGGAACAATTACTAGATTTGACTTTGAGAATACAAAAAGTTGCCATAAATGTGGATGACAATCATTTTTAAATTCTTGGATAAGGAATTCACTTAAATTTTATTATAAGGACTCTTACATTTTATTTTTGTTTTATGGTGATTCACAACAAGAAATTAAAGCATTACTAATAAAAAAATTGTCACCATTGGTGATTTTTGTCACCAATACATTTTTATTTGTAGGAATCAAACACAGTATCAAGGAATTTGCAACATTCACAAACTTTGCTTAATCAAACAGAGCTAGACCCTATTAGCTGTCACTATTGTTGAGTTTTTTTCTAATGATTAATTTTATTTTAAATTTTAATTATTCTCAATTGATTGAATTTTCATTAACTTACGAATAGAAAAATTACAATTGAGATGAAAAAAAAATAAACTAGTGTGCTGACAACTTCACATCATCCTTTAGTGAAAAAAATTGTTTCCGTGAAGAAAATTCAAGCCGAGGCGCTTCCGTAACGTTTCTATAATGTTTCTATGGGTGATTTCGCGAAGATTCCATTCTTCGACGTTCTTCAATCGTTCTTCTTCGTTCTTCGGTCTTCAACCGGTAAGTTCTCGAAATCGAACTTTTCAATTCATTCTATGTACCCTTGGTGGTCCTCATTTGTTTTCACGTGCTTTTATTTTCATTTCATTTACTTTCCGTACCCCCTTTTGACGTGTTTTAGTCATTTTCTTAAATCATTTTCTCACCTAATAAAAAAATAAAATAAATTTCCACCGATCATTTGAGTTGTAATATCCGTTAATTTCTGTTAAAATGAAATCCGACCGTTCGGTCATTCCATAACCACGTTGGAAACCAAAAAGAGGTAAAATAATAATATAATAATAAAAAATATCTTTTAGTAAAATAAATCAAAAAAATCAATCGGACATTTCTCTTTGGGATTTTTCTTTCCTAATCGAATAGACTAATAACCAAAGTGAAACTAGGGCTAAAATCAATTCATAAACCAAACTTTTGTCATCGCCTAAAAAAGCCATTTTCAAAGGTCCAATGCCTTGAAATGGTCTTTTCCGTTTTTATTAGTTAAGTGTAGATTTCTAAAGGCCTATAATCAACATGTAACTTTATTACCTCTTTCAAAAAAAATATAATAAAGAGATCATTAATGGTCCAATGCCTTAAATGTCTTCTCTCTTTTCAAAAGAATCGAAAGTTTGTTTAATGGTCCAATGCCTTAAATGACCTTTCATTTAATAAAAACATATCTTGCAAAAAGGATGAAAACAACTTAACCAAACACTTTGTTCACAAAGAACTACGTAGGTCTGATTTCCTTATCACAATTAAGGAATACGTATGAGCAAGGGAAACACCCTCGTCGACCGCAAAAAGATAAAAAATATAAAAAGTACAAAAAGAAATAAAGACGTAAAAGGGAACATAAAAATTGAAGTCATGTTTGCACATTTGATTAAAGGCTGCCGTCTCTTGTGACGGACGCGTGGCATGCTAATACCTTCCCCGTGCGTAAATACAACTCCCGAACCTTTCATTTAAAGTTCGTAGATCACGTCTTTTCCGGTTTTTCCGACGTTTTCCTCAAATAAACGTTGGTGGCGACTCCGCGCGTATTCCTTTTCTGGAACACGCACCCGCGAGTCACGCGTCGCCCTTCCACCGAAGGGTAGGTCGCGACAGTTGGCGACTTCACTGGGGACTATTTTTAGAGAGTTAGGCCATTTAATCTTGTGCAATGTTTTATCATGACTTTCTCCTTTGTTGGTTTCCTTTTATTTTTCTTATGTTCTTGTATTTATAACTCTTTGTGGCTTTTAGTGCGTTTTAAAATGTATGCATGAGGTAAATATTTATTCATTTGATGCACACAAACACCAACACTATTTGCACACACAATGAGTTGAAAAAGGGCCCTATACCCGGGTTCATGGGAACATAAGGAGTGGAGGTGAATCTGTGATCATGCTAGGTCTCCGACTTGCTTGATTATAGTGAACCCTCATCTAGAGTTTTTCTCTTTGAAATTGTTGCTAGTAGTCCCTACTGCTGCAATATGTTCTTCGAAGAGGATGATACCTCTAGAGACCATCAAGAGAGATATGACCACCTTGGGGATTATCACTAAAAAACCCTTTTAGCACTCTCCCATATAGGTCCCTTGAATAGGGGCACGAAGCGGACACGCTACGTGCCATTTTTTCACACTGCCATGCATAAGTGTCATGTACCCTTTTGCTTATATTTGTTTGTGAATATTGTCGTGCCATGTACATCCCCGCATTGTACCTTTCGCATGTGCATCGTGCGAGGGTTCCGTCTAAATCCCCTCTCTTGGGCAAACCAACGGAGGGTCCATGTCACCTTCTTAAATACATACGTTGGGCACTTTGCTATCCCAAGACGTTGTATTTAAGAAGGAGACAATTTCCCGGGCTCCCGTATTCATAAATTGCATCTGTGTCATGTGCATCCCTTCATTCATTCATCCATTCCACCCATGATAGACGTCGGAGTTTTGATTCGCACCGGATTTTTGTTTCACTTTAGTAAACATGGGGACAAATCAAACTGGCAAAAGCTTTTATCAAGTCAAGATTAAAGGCCTAGATATCACCAGCATTAAGGAGTTGGGGCGATTGATGGGACCTCTCCAAATGCAAGCCTTCCGCAAGGCGTACGGAAAAATCTTAGATTTGACCATAGCAGAGATATCCACAGAAGCCATTGCATCACTCACCCAATACTATGACCAACCCTTAAGATGCTTCACGTTTGGAGACTTCCAATTAGTACTGACCGTTGAAGAATTTGAGGAGATTCTAGAATGTCCTCTTGGGGGAAAGAGACCGTATCTTTTCTCCAGGTTTCTTCCCTCCTTGAGCAAAATTGCAATTGTGGTCAGGGATTCGACGAGAGGATTGGACCGTGTAAAGCAAACTCGAAATGGCATAGTGGGCCTACCACGGAAGTACTTAGAAGGCAAGGCGAGGGATATGGTGAATCAAGAGGAGTGGGTCCCGTTTATGGACATATTAGCTTTGCTAATCTTTGGGGTTGTCCTCTTTCCAAACGTGGATGGTTTGGTGGACCTAGCCGCAATTGATGCTTTCCTTGCATATCACCATAGCAAAGAGAGCCCGGCGGTAGCTATCTTGGCAGACTTATTTGACACATTTGACCGAAGGTGTGAAAAGAGTAGTGCACGGATCATCTGTTGTTTACCCGCTCTTTGTGTATGGTTGGTTTCGCTCTTATTCCAACAAGACATAAGGCATCCATATCCACTTCGAAGCCATCGCTCGTGTGTCGAGAAAAGAAGAGTAGATTAGGACCAACACTTGGCTGAGATAGGGGGCAGAACAGTCAATTGGTTTCCACGATGGAAAGAAGGAAAGGAGGGTGTTCTCTTCTCATGTGGAAGCTACCCAAACATCCCGTTGATAGGAACGAGGGGCTGCATTAACTACAATCCCGCGTTTGCTATAAGACTGTTAGGGTACCCCATGAGAGGAGCACCGATGGAAGAAAGCCTGTGTCCTTTCCTTGTGAGAGATTTTGGCACGCATAATTTCAAGGTTATACAAAGAGTCCATAAGGCGTGGGAAAGCCCGTTAAAGAAAGATAAAGAACTTAGGGGCATTCATAATGGAATCATTGGTGGTTATCATGAATGGCTGAAAGTTCGTACACGAGGTTTTGATTGGCTCGCCAAGTTAAAGATTATCAACGAATAGGATTTCGAAGCTTCGGAAGAGGATGAAGAAGTCCGAGCCCTGAAAACCGAACTAGGAAAAGCGAGACTTGCCAAAGAAAAATTCAAGTTGGTTGCTACAGACGTCCGGAAAGAGTGTGCCGGGTTACGAGAAGAAAATTCAAGTTGCCGCTGTCAATTTGGCTGCCGAAGCAGACCCAACTCTCCTAGCTACTGGGGCACAACAGCAACCCCCATTTGGGATACAACCGAGCGGCTTACCCTTATGGATTGTCGCCTAACTACACACCGCCAGTCATGCAAGATGATGCGGGTCATATCTCTTTTCCCATCCTTGAAGGGGAGCCTCCTCGACAACCTGACGAGGTCCACGAAGATCATCGAGAGTATGCCCAAAGGGATGTCGAGTTCTACCCCCCGATCCCCGTCGAGGGGCCGGCACCCAACACTTTGCCTCAACCCAACCTTACAGCATAACCAATAATTTTGTCCACAGAGGGACCACCCCCGGCGACCGAAGAAAGAAGGAAACTCGATCTCCTCGAGGAGAGGTTGAGGGCTGTTGAAGGCTTTGGTGACTATCCATTCGCGGACATGACGAATCTTTGCTTGGTACCAGATGTTGTTATCCCCCTAAAATTCAAGGTGCCGGACTTCGACAAGTATATAGGGACGACTTGTCCCAAGAACCATCTCAAGATGTATTGTTGCAAGACACTCTAGGGATGAGAAGCTATTAATACACCGTTTTCAAGATAGCTTGGCCGGAGCTGCGATTGTTTGGTACACTAATCTGGAAGCTTCCCGCATCCGTACTTGGAAGGACCTGATTACTGCTTTCCTAAGGCAATATCAGTATAATTCCGATATGGCTCCCGATTGCACTCAGCTACAGAATATGTTCAAGAAGGAATGTGAGACCTTTAAAGAATATGCACAGCGGTGGAGAGACCTGGCAGCATAAGTGGCCCCTCCCATGGTCGAATGGGAGATGATCACCATGATGGTAGACACCTTGCCAGTGTTTTACTATGAGAAGTTGGTAGGCTACATGCCGTCCAGCTTCGTGGACCTATTGTTCGTCGGGAAAAGAATCAAAGTAGGGTTGAAAAAAGGGAAGTTCGATTACGTTTCCTCCACAAGTGCCAATGCTAAAAGAATCGGAGCAACTAGAGCAAAAAGGAAGGAGGGAGATGCCCACGCTGTCACTTCGGCACTCGCATGGGTCAAGCCCCCGCCGACATCTCATGGTACACATCAATACGCGCAACATCATCCGAGCTTCTTAGCTCATCCCGGGAACTCCTCTAATTCAGCACCCATGCAGCCTAAGGCGCCCGTTCAGAGGGAGGCCCCCCAAGTTCCAACTCCAACCACGACTCGCCCAGCCGGCAATCCCAACGCAATGAGGAACTTTCCCCCGAGGTCAATTCCGGAATTCACCCCACTCCTAATGACGTATGAGGACCTCTTGCCGTCTCTCATCGCCAACCAACTGGCCGTAATAACTCCCGGGAAGATCTTCCAACCCCCTTTCCCAAAGTGGTATGATCCTAACGCGACTTTCACGTACCACGGGAATGCCCCGGGGCATTCCATTGAAAAATGCTTGGCCCTTAAATACAAGGTCCAACATTTGATAGATGCTGGGTGGCTGACATTTCAAGAGGATCGGCCCAACGTGAAAACCAACCCGCTTGCCAATCATGGAGGGGGAGCGGTTAATGCCATTGGGTTAGATAGGCCGCGCAAGTCTAAACCTTTAAGGGACGTGGCAACCCTTAGGAGGTTTATCTTTGAAGCCCTACAAAAGGGAGGTGTGATTCCCCATGGTGGGCATAAAGAGAATTCTTGTTTGTTGCATCCCGGCGAGCTACATATCATGGAAACATGTCTGGCAGTAGGGGAATTGTTGCAGCAAATGATAGATCAAGGCCGACTGGAATTCGGTGATGAGGGGAGGGAAGAGCAACATATATGTATGCAGTCCATGGATGAGAGAAGCTTTGGAAGGCCTAAACCTTTGGTGATATATTTCACCAAGGGCGCAGCTTCGCAAAAGCCCCAACACCCTTCGGCAGCTAAACCTGTCCCTTTCCCATACCAAAACAACCACACAATCCCATGGAGGTACACACCTCTGAACAACAAGGAAAAAGAAGCCACTGACATCAGTTCATTATCGGCCAAGGTAACCAATATCACGGGGCTGAGCGGTGTGACCCGCAGCGATCGTGTGTTCGCGCCCCCCGACATACCAATTCGGCCCACGAACGTCAAGGGGAAGGCAAAGGTAGTGGAAGAACAAGATTATAAAACACCCCTCGCTCTGAATGAGGATATTTCGGTGAGAGGTCTTCCGGAGAAAAGGGATGGTTATGGAAACAAGGAGGTGTCACTAGAGGAAGCCAGCGAGTTTCTCCGCATAATTCAGCAGAGCGAGTTCAAGGTTATTGAGCAGCTCAACAAAACCCCGGCCAGGGTCTCGCTGTTGGAATTACTCATGAGCTCGGAGCCTCATCGGGCTTTGCTAGTAAAGGTTTTGAACGAGGCCCATGTGGCCCAAGATATCTTTGTAAAAGGCTTTGGAGGGCTCGTCAATAATATCACCTCCAATAACTATCTCGCCTTCGCCGAAGAAGAAATCCCTGCCGAGGGAAGAGGGCATAACAAAGCTTTGCATGTATCAGTCAAGTGTATGGACCACATTGTAGCCAAGGTGCTCATCGATAATGGTTCCAGCTTAAACGTGATGCCCAAAAGCACTTTGGAGAAATTACCGTTTAATGCTTCCCATCTAAAGCCAAGCTCCATGGTAGTTCGTGCCTTCGACGACACCCACCGAGAGGCTAGGGGAGAGATCGACCTCCCGGTACAGATAGGCCCTCACACCTGCAGGTCACCTTTCAAATAATGGATATTAACCCCCCTTACAGCTGCCTGTTGGGACGCCCGTGGATCCATTCGATGGGAGTCGTTCCCTCTACACTCCACCAGAAATTGAAGTTTGTAGTAGAAGGGCATTTAGTTATCGTATCGGGCGAGGAAGATATCTTGGTGAGTTGCCCATCCTCTATGCCATATGTGGAGGCCGCAGAGGAGTCATTAGAAATCGCTTTCCAGTCTTTCGAGGTGGTAAGCATTTCCTCCGTGGATTCTTTCTCGGGGCAACCTTGCCTGCCAGATACGGCAGTAATGGTGGCCCGGGTAATGTTGGGGAATGGTTACGAGCCCGGAATGGGTTTAGGCAAGGACAACGGCGGCATAACTAGCCTGATAAGCGCAAAAGGAAATCATGGGAAGTTTGGGTTGGGCTACAAACCCACACAGGCAGATATAAGGAAAAGCATTGCGGGAAGGAAAAGCGAAAGTCAAGGCTCGCGATTAAGGCAAGAAGATGAAGGAAGCCCGCCCTGCCACATAAGTAGGAGCTTTATAAGTGCGGGTCTAGGGGACGAAGGCCAAGTCATTACAATATGCGAAGATGATGCCCCGAGTGGGTCGGATTTGGTACGACCATGCCCTCCCGATTTCCGACTACGAAATTGGCGAGTGGAGGAGCGCCCGGGCATTTACGCGACAAGCATAATGTAAACCTTTTATGGCTTTAAAAACTCTACACTTGGGCCTAGGCTTTAGATTTTCCTTTTGTTAAGGCTTTGTGTCTTTTGTTCCTGAATCTATAAATACAAAGATCTTTTTTCATCAGTTCCTGTGTCTCTACCCTTTCTCATCAATTTGCATGTTTACTTCTTTATGTTTAAAACGCTAGATCAAACGACGAGTCCCTCGAAGGTACTAATACCTGGGACCCGCCCATCGACTTCGAGCAAGAAACGAATCAAGTAGAAGATGAAGGGAATGAGGATGTGGGACTTCCCCCAAAGTTGGAAAGGATAGTCGCCCAGGAGGACCAAGAAATGGGGCCTCATCAAGAAGAGACAGAACTAGTAGACTTGGGAACTGACAGTGGAAAAAGGGAAGTAAAGATAGGCACGGGTATGACCGCACCCATCTGTGAAGAATTAACAGCCCTGCTAAGAGACTACCAAGACATATTTGCTTGGTCGTACCAAGATATGCCCAGTTTGAGTTCTGACATTGTACAACACCGATTACCCCTAAATCCCGAGTGTCCCCCGGTAAAACAGAAACTGAGAAGGATGAAGCCTGAGACATCCTTGAAGATAAAAGAAGAGGTAAAGAAACAATTTGACGCTGGGTTCTTGGCTGTCGCTTGGTACCCAGAATGGGTTGCCAACATTGTACCAGTCCCTAAGAAGGATGGGAAGGTGCGAATGTGTGTGGATTATCGGGACCTGAATCGGGCCAATCCCAAAGACAACTTTCCTTTGCTGCACATCGATATCCTCGTGGATAATACAGCCAATTTCGCTTTATTTTCCTTCATGGATGGGTTCTCTGGTTACAATCAGATAAAGATGGCACCAGAGGATATGGAAAAGACTACCTTCGTCACCCTGTGGGGAACGTTCTGTTACAAGGTGATGTCCTTTGGACTCAAAAATGCTGGGGCAACTTATCAACGGGCTATGGTAGCTTTGTTCCACGATATGATGCACCAAGAGATTGAGGTCTGTGTGGACGACATAATTGCCAAATCTAAATCCGAGGAGGAACACCTTGTCAACCTGCGGAAGTTGTTCGAAAGGCTTAGGAAGTATCAATTGAGGTTGAACCCCGCTAAGTGCACTTTTGGGGTCAAATCAGGGAAATTGCTAGGTTTCATCGTAAGCCATAAAGGGATAGAGGTGGACCCCGAAAAGGTGAAGGCCATCCTTGAAATGCCGGAACCCCGTACCGAGAGGCAAGTCCGAGGTTTCCTGGGACGTTTGAATTATATTGCAAGATTCATATCACAACTCACTGCCATTTGTGAGCCATTGTTCAAACTTTTACGCAAAAACCAGACCGACCGTTGGAATGAGGATTGTCAAGAGGCATTTGGGAGGATCAAATGGTGTCTCATGAATCCTCTTGTGCTTATGCCACCGGTACCCGGGAGACCTCTCATCTTGTATATGACGATTTTGGACGAATCGATGGGATGTATGCTGGGGCAACATGACGAGTCCAGAAAGAAAGAGCGCGCTGTCTACTACTTGAGTAAGAAGTTCAAAGCCTGTGAAATGAATTACTCCCTATTCGAAAGAACATGATGTGCTTTAGTCTGGACGTCCCATCGCCTAAGACAATACATGCTGAGCCATACCACCTGGTTGATATCCAAGATAGACCCGGTTAAGTACATCTTTGAAAAGCCAGCTCTTACGGGACGGATCGCCCGGTGGCAAGTCTTGCTATCCGAGTTTGATATAGTTTATGTCACCCAAAAGGCGATAAAAGGAAGCGCCTTAGCAGATTATTTGGCTCAGCAGCCTCTCAACGACTATTAGCCCATGCATCCCGAATTCCCGGATGAGGACATCATGGCCTTGTTTGAGGAAAAACTAGACGAGGACCGGGACAAATAGACTGTGTGGTTTGATGGAGCATCGAACGTTCTAGGCCATGGCATTGGAGCAGTATAGGTCTCTCTAGCAATCAATGTGTACCTTTCACGGCCAGGCTGGGGTTCGACTGCACCAACAATATGGCTGAGTATGAAGTATGTGCCCTGGCCGTCCAGGCAGCGATTGACTCCGATGTCAAGCTACTCAAAGTGTACGAGGACTCAACGTTGGTGATCCATCAGCTGAGAGGGGAATGGGAAACTAGAGACCCCAAGCTGATACCCTACAAAGCCTATATCAAGGAAATGGCTAATTCCTTTGATGAGATCTCTTTCCATCATGTTCCCCAGGAGGAAAATCAAATGGCTGATGCGCTTGCCACTTTGGCGTCCATGTTCCAGCTAACGTCGCACGGGGATCTACCATACATTGAGTTCTGGTGTCGTGGCAAACCCGTACATTGTTGCCAGGTAGAAGAGGAACGGGACGACAAGCCTTGGTATTTCGATATCAAGCGATATGTCGAAAGCAAAAAGTACCCACCGGAGATTTCCGACAATGATAAAAGGACATTGAGGAGATTGGCGGCCGATTTCTTTATGAGCGGGAGCGTACTATATAAAAGAAACCACGATATGACTCTCCTGCGATGCGTGGATGCCAAAGAAGCAAACCACATGATCGAGGAAGTCCACGAGGGTTCGTTTGGAACGCATGCCAATGGGCATGCTATGGGCAGGAAGATCCTGAGGGCAGGTTATTGCTGGCTCACCATGGAAGGTGATTGTTGCGTCCATGTAAGGAAATGCCACAAGTGTCAAATGTTCGCGGACAATGTCAATGCTCCGCCACATCCTCTGAATGTCATGTCCGCCCCTTGGCCTTTTTCCATGTGGGGAATAGATGTCATCGGGGCCATCGAGCCCAAGGCTTCGAATGGTCATCGCTTCATTCTCGTGGCGATAGACTATTTCACCAAGTGGATCGAAGCGGCTTCCTACACCAATGTCACGAGGAGTGTAGTGGTCAGATTCATCAAGAAGGAGCTGATTTGTCGGTACGGACTTCCTAGGAAGATCATTACCGGCAATGGTACCAATCTGAATAACAAGATGATGCAGGAGATGTGCACGGATTTCAAAATCCAGCATCACAACTCCATGCCCTACTGGCCAAAGATGAATGGAGCCGTGGAAGTAGCCAACAAGAATATTAAGAAAATTATTTAGAAGATGACAGTGTCATACAAAGATTGGCACGAGATGTTGCCTTTTGCCTTGCATGGGTACCGAACTTTAGTACGAACTTCTACTAGGGCAACACCGTATTCCTTGGTTTATGGAATGGAAGCAGTACTCCCATTTGAAGTGGAGATCCCTTCCCAGAGGATACTAGCAGAGTCGGGCTTAGAAGAATCTGAGTGGGCTCAAACACGCTATGACCAACTTAACCTTATTGAAGGTAAGCGCTTGACGGCCATGATTCATGGGCGCCTGTATCAACAAAGAATGAAGAATGCGTTCGACAAGAAGGTACGCTTGCGCAAGTTCCATGAGGGAGACCTTTTGCTAAAAAAGATTTCCCACGCTGTTAATGATAACCGAGGGAAGTGGGCCCCGAATTACGAAGGGCCTTTCGTTGTGAAAAGGGCTTTTTCCGGAGGAGCCCTGGTGCTTACCAACATGGATGGCGAGGAGCTACCTTTACCTGTGAACTCAGATGTTGTCAAGCGATACTACGCTTGGAATCTAGGGCAATTAAGGATGTCGCTGCATGTTCTTTCATTTTTGTGTGTCTTCTTGGTTTCCCTCAGGGATTCCCATCTACTGTATATCTCTCGTCGCAATCTTTTAAAAGAAAAGAACATGGGTTTGAGGCTTCATTCCTCACCTTGAATTGAAACCATGTGTTCGTTTGTAATAACCTGAGCCCTTTTCGCTCAGTTCATAGGGTGCCCAAAGCGCTTAATTAAAACTGAACCTAACCAGCTTTCGCTAAAAATATTATTGCATTGAAAACATTCATGCATACGCATACGCATGCATATTTTGTGATAACAGGGGCAGGATCGTCTTAGGCAACGGTCAAAGGTCGAGACAAAGTTAAAGGCAGAAGCCAATCAAGGTAAGGCGACGATGTGGTCACGATTTGTCACGCGTTGTTGCTTCCTACTTTCAGGTACTTAGGGACGGACGCAAATAGAGGCTAGGGTCACGACTGACAGATCATCGTCCCTTCCCAGCTCTGGACAAGCGGAAAACGCCGCTGCAAGGCCGCCTAGTATCCTTTAAATTCACAGTAGTTATTGTTGTTGTTTGTTTGAATTAAAAAAAAATGGATGCCTAATTGTCATACCCGAAGTTCGTCCGGGGACCTTTGCTTGGTGGCATGCAACTTTCATTTAACCATTTTGAGGTACTTGGCACCCATCGTCAGGCAATTTGGGAAGTTCCGTGACATGCCGGAATTCAAAAGGAAGCATCGTTGCACAATTCGTGGGGTTCCGTAACATTCCGTAAGTCAAAAAGGGGATGATTATGTAATCCGCAAGGTTCCGTAACATTACGGAAAGAAAACAGGTATCGTTACGAAATTCGTAAGTTTCCGTAACTTTAAGAAAAAGATTCACCAAAAAAAGGCAGGGGGTGTATTTAGGGTGCAAATAGCAACCAGGCCCACTTTGGCCCTCCAGAAGGCGGTTGCTTTTGGAGGAAGTCACCTTGCTCGCCTGTGCAAGGATCTCCCCCATTTTCCTATAAATAGGGGGAGAAATGAAGAATAATTTCGTTCAGCCCTCCTAGTAATTCAAGAATCACTTGAAATTAGTGAAAAAAATTGGTTCCGTGAAGAAAATCCGAGCCGAGACGCTTCCGTAAGGATTCCGTAACGTTTCCATGGGTTTTTCGCGAAGATCTTCAGCCGTTCTTCGACGTTCTTCGTTCGTTCGTCATCGTTCTTCGGTCTTCAACGGGTAAGTTTCCAAATCGAGTTTTTCAATTCATTCTATGTACCCGTGGTGGTCCCCATTTGTTTTTACGTGCTTTTTATTTTCATTTTATTTACTTTCCGTACCCCCTTTTGACGTGCTTTAGTCATTTGCTTAAGTCATTTTCTCATCTAATCAAAAAATAAAATAAATTTCCACCGATCATTTGAATTGTAATATCCGTTAGTTTCTGTTAAAATGAAATCCGACCGTTCGGTCATGCCGTAACTACGTTGGAAACCAAAAAAATGGTAAAATAATAATATAATAATCAAAAATATCTTTTGGTAAAATAAATCAAAAAGAACCAATCGGACATTTTCCTTTGGGATTTCTCTTTCTTAATTGAATCGATTAATAACCAAAGTGAAACTAAGGCTAAAATCAATTCATAAACCAAACTTTTGACGTTGCCTAAAAAAGGCCATTTTCAAAGGTCCAAAGCCTTGAAATGGTATTTTCCGCTTTTATCAATTAAGTGTAAATTTCAAAAAGGCTAAAATCAACATGTAGCTTTATTACCTCTTTCAAAAACAAAGAGAACATTAAACGGTCCAATGCCTTAATGTCTTCTCTCTTTTTCAAACGAATCGAAACTTTGTTTAATGGTCCGACGCCTTAAATAACCTTTCACTCAACAAAAACATGTCTTGCAAAAAAGGATAAAAACAACTTATACAAACATTTTGTTCACAAAGAACTACGTAGGTCTGATTTCCTTATCGCAATTAAGGAATACGTAGGAGCAAGGGAAACCCCCTTGTCGACCGCAAAAAGATAAAAAGTATAAAAAGTACAAAAAAGAAATAAATAAGTAAAAGGGAACATAAAAATTGAAGTCATATTTGCACATTTAATTAAAGGCTGTCGTCTCTTGTGACGGACGCGAGGGGTGCTAATACCTTCCCCGCGCGTAAATACAACTCCCGAACCTTTCACTTAAAGTTCGTAGATCACGTCTTTTCCGGTTTTTCCGACGTTTTCCTCAAATAAACGTTGGTGGCGACTCCGCGCGTATTCCTTTCTTGGAACACGCACCCGTGAGTCACACGTCGCCCTCCCGCCGAAGGGTAGGTTGCGACAGTTGGCGACTCCACTGGGGAATTTTCTTCGAGAGTTAGGCCATTTAATCTTGTGCAATGTTTTATCATGACTTTCTCCTTTGTTGGTTTCCCTTTATTTGTTTTATGTTCTTGTGTATATGAACTCTTTGTTGCTTTTAGTACATTTTAAATATATGCATGAGGTAAATATTTATTCATTTAATGCATACAAACACCAACACTATTTGCACACACTGTGAGTTGAAAAAGGGCCCTATACCCGGGTTCATGGGAACATAAGGAGTGGAGGTGAATCTGTGATCATGCTAGGTCTCCGACTTGATTCATTATAGTGAACCCTCATCTAGAGTTTTCCTCTTCGAAAATGTATTGTTGCTAGTAGTCCCTACTGCTGCAATATGTTCTTCGAAGGGGATGATACCTCTAGAGACCTTCAAGAGAGATATGACCGCCTTGGGAATTATCACTAAAAGCCTTGTTAGCTCCCTTCCATATAGGTCCTTTGAATAGGGGCACAGAGCGGACACGCTGCGTGCCATTTTTCACACTGCCATGCATAAGTGTCACGTACCCTTTTGCTTATATTTTGTGAATATTGTCATACTGTACATTCCCGCGTTGTGCCTTTCGCATATGCATCACACACATTGGAAAACCAACGGACGGTCCGTGTCACCTTCTTTAATACATACGTCGGGCACTTTGCTACCCCAAGATGTTGTATCTAAGAAGGAGACAATTTCCCGAGCTCCCGTGTTCATAAATTGCATTCGTGTCATATGCATTTCCTCGTGCGTTCATCCATTCCACCCATGATAGATGTTGGGGTTTTGATTCGCACCAATTTTTGTTCACTTTAGTAAAACATGGGATCAAGTCAAATGCCTTCGCTTAAAAAGAGATTCTATCAAGTCAAGGTCAAGAGCCAAGGGATCACCAGTCTAAAAGAATTAGGGCAGTTAATGGGTCAGCTCCAGCGGCAAGCTTTTCGCAAAGATTACGGTAAAATCTGGGACTTAGCCATGGTAGAAGTCTCTACATAGGCCATTGCCTCCCTTGCCCAGTATTATGATCAGCCGATGAGGTGCTTCACCTTTGGGAACTTCTAGCTATCACCCATGGTAGAAGAATTTGAAGAGATCCTAGGGTGTCCTCTAGGGGGGAGGAAACCATACCTATTCACAAGGTTCTATCCCT
Source organism: Glycine max (assembly GCF_000004515.6). NCBI lineage: Eukaryota > Viridiplantae > Streptophyta > Magnoliopsida > Fabales > Fabaceae > Glycine > Glycine max. The sequence continues at coordinate 29,173,995 of NC_038256.2, read as the reverse complement.
CATTAGCTAGAATTTCCAAGATAGTCCAAATCTCGGCGCAGGAATTAGACCACGGGAAGTAAGTCAAAAATGGGGTGGTTGGAATACCGAGAAAATATTTGGAGGCAAAAGCAAGAATCTTGGCAGGTAAAGGCGAGTGGGCCCCGTTCATAGATATTCTCGCACTGTTGATTTTCGGAGGAGTCCTCTTTCCGAATGTGGATGGGTTGGTGGACCTGGCAGCGATCGATGTTTTTCTCACCTACCATAACCACAAGGAAAGACCAGTTGTCGCTATGCTAGCCGACCTATATGACACCTTCGACCGAAGATGTGTTAGTTTCACACCTTTTTCGCCAAGAGGTGAGGCATGCTTGCCCGCTAGAAAGTCACTGTTCATGCACAGAGAAAGGAGGGGCAAATTGGGACCAACTCTTAGCAAGCAAAGAAGGAGCATCTGTCAACTGGTTCCCTTGATAAAAGGAAGGAAGAACCGGAGTTCTTATTTCATGCGGAGGATTTCCAAATGTTCCCTTGATGGGGACGAGGGGTTGCATCAGCTACAATCCCGTTCTTGCAATAAGACAACTTGGCTACCCTATGAGAGGGGCACCACTAGAGGATGAGCTCGCGCCTGTCATTTCATGAGGCTTCAATAAGACCAACATGGAGACGCTTCAGAAGGTCCGCAAGGCATGGGGGGTGGTACAAAAGAAGGACAAAGAGCTTAGAGGCAGTGGGCCAATTGGTGGCTACCGTGAGTGGTTGGAAGCCCATGTGCAAGGTTTGGATTGGCTCCCAAGTTTGAGAACCGCTAAAAGGGAGGAAGTTGAGGCACCGGAGGAAGACGAAGAGGTGCAGGCTCTTAGGACAGAACTCGAGCAAGCTCAAACAGTCAAAGAAAGGTTCAAATCAGTGCCTCTTAGGATCCGAAAGGAGAATGCCGAACTGAGGGATGTAAATGTAGCTACCACCAAGGCTTTGGAACAAGAGACCAAGAGGGCTCGTAGGGAAGAGCACGGCCGGAACAAGTTCCGAGGGGCTCTGTGGGGTAGTAATAACGAGCTTAAACTCCGAAGGGAGGAAAGGGACCAATCGCGGGTAGACAGGATGAGTTGAAGGCTTGCTCGAGGTCCAAGAGAAGTTTGTCTTAGCGTTTATGCGAGACAGAGACCAACATGTTAGCCATCATCAACAAGTACCAAGAAGAACTAAGTCTAGCCACGGCCCACGAGCATAGGGTGGCGGACGAGTATGCCCAAGTGTACGCGGAAAAGGAGACTAGAGGAAGGGTGATCGACTCGTTACACCAAGAGGCAACCATGTGGATGGACCGATTTGCTCTTACCTTGAACGGGAGTCAAGAACTTCCCCGATTGCTAGCCAAGGCCAAAGCAATGGCGGACACCTACTCCGCTCCCGAGGAGATCCACGGACTTCTCAGCTATTGTCAGCATATGATAGACTTAATGGCCCATATGATTAGAAACCGCTAGGAAGTTTGTATTGTCGCTCAAATCTTGACTAGTTATAACTTTCAGAATAAAATGAGTGTATCCCGCATTTATTTTACTCCAAAGATCAGTGCGAATCAAATCACTCCCGCATTTTATCTCTAGCACGCATGCATATCATGCATCGCATAAGCATCTCTTCGTGGCATCATAATGAACATATCGTTCCTACATTTGTCTGTTATCATATTCCAGCATCACATTTTGCATGAGTCATTGCATCATCATGCATATGCGTTCAACATACTTTTTGTTCTACAAACTGCATACCTTTTGTTTTCATGTTTGCTCATGCGTGATCCTTGCATTTTCCTCTACAAAACAAAAACAAAAAAGGAAGCATGAAAATTCATGATGCATTCTTGGTTGCATATATTCGGTACCATGAGCCAACCATGTTGGGATCATAAACCCGTTTCACTTGAAAACAAAATGAGTGAACATGGTACCTAATGCATCGTTAACTAAGAAAAGATGTTTCTTCGGGCATCTCAATTTCATAATTACATTCTCCATGCATAGTATGTGTATTCCCGAGTCTTTCATCCCTATGTAATGTTGTTGAAGTATTGGCGATCAAAATTGTCATTCCCTAGGTTATGGGGTTGAACCAAGCTCATGCTTTTTCGAAAAAAGTTCATCAAGTCAAGTTGAAGTATGGAAGTAACCATCTTGCAAAAGTTGGGGCAAAAGATGAATCGAGTTACATCACTGCTTCGTTTACTGCCAAACACATTTAGGATTGTTGATGTCCTTGTTACTTCCAGTTTCACCTTGACCAAGATGTCATGAACCATGTTGAAAAATCTAAATTGATTCAACCCCATGTCCTGCGTAAAAATTCGCAATACTTCATCTGTGTATCATTCGCATACATCCATGCTTTTCATTTGTTGCATTGCTCATTGCATTCTTTCCTTGAAAAAGAAAATAAAAATAAAAAAAGAAATAAATAAAATAAAATAAAATAAAAATGAACTTAATCATTATTATCAAAAAGAAAAAAACATGCTTTACGGCGCCCTTACTGAACCTGTGCTAGAGCTAGAGTAATGGATGAAATAGAGAAGGTGCAAGAGCAGATGAAGGCCGACACGGAGGCCTTGAAAGAGAAAATGGCCACAATGGTCATGATGAGCATAAAGGAGATAGTGGAGGTTAGTGCGACTTACCAAACCCGTGCTAGAGCTAGAGTAATGGGTGAAGTAGAGAAGGTGCAAGAGCAGATGAAGGCCGACATAGAGGCCATGAAAGAGCAAATGGCCACAATGATGGAGGCCATAATAAGCATGAAAAAGATAAGGGAAGTCGATACGGTTGTAGTTGCCGCTACCAGCGCTGTTGCTAAGGTGAACCCGATGCCCCCATCTGGCCTCAACCAAATGAATCATCCAACCTTAAATATGGTAGGCAAAGATTTGGGAAGTACGGACGGCCCCATGATGTGCAAATTCAAAACGAGCACGCCTTCCCATCATATGGCTTGCCTCCCAACTATACACCACCCAATGTGGCATACACTCTCAATGAAAATCTCAATAACTCCACTCAGATACTCATTGAGAACCAATAACCTCAATCTGATCAGGCACATATCTCTCAAACCATGGGGGAGACACATGAAATTCCCCACCACAATCTAGCTGACTTCGAGCCTTGGCTCGGATATGCCACTGAAGGGCAAGCAGTTGGTGGTATACCCTTTGAAAACACTTTGGAGGGCCCTCAGTTTCGCCCACAACCACAACCCTTGCATTTTGCGGTGGGAAGAGCCCCTCCTACTATGGCTGAAAAGGGAAAGTTGGATCATATAGAGGAAAGGCTCAAGGACATTGAAGGAGGCGAAGATTATGCCTTTGCTAACCTAGAAGAGTTGTTCCTAGTACCCGAACGTGGTCATTCCCAAGTTCAAGGTGCCGGACTTTGGCAAGTACGAGGGGACTACTTGCCCTAAGAACCATCTAAAGGTGTATTGTCGGAAGATGGGGCATACGCAAAAGATGAGGAACTATTGATACATTTCTTCCAAGAAAGTCTTACTAGGGTAGCTATTACCTGGTACGCTAACTTGGAACCTTCTCGAGTCCATTCTTGGAAAGACCTAATGGTTGCATTCATTGGGCAGCATCAGTGCAATTCTGATATGGCTCCGGATAGGATGCAACTACAGAAAGTGTGCAAAAAAAAAGGGGCACAAATCTTTCAAAGAATACACCCAAAGGTGAAGAGACCTGGCAGCTCAAGTGGCACCTCCAATGACGGAGAAGGAGGTGATCACAATAATAATGGACACATTACCAGTGTTTTACTAGGAAAAATGGTGGGGTACGCTCCTTCAAGCTTTGCAGATTTGGTCTTCGCCAGAGAAAGGATCGAAGTGGGTCTGAAAAGAGGCAAATTTAATCATCCTGCTTGGGCGAATGAGAAAACTGGGGCAAATGAAGAAGGTGAGGATGAGGGAGAAACCCATGCTGTGACTACCATTCCTATACGGCCAAGTTTCCCACCAACCCAACAATGTCATTACTCAACCAATAACAAACCCTCTCCTTACCCACCACCCAGTTATCCACAAAGGCCATCCCTAAATCAACCACAAAGCCTGTCTACCTCACTTCTAATGACGAATACCACTTTTAGCACAGACCAAAACACCAACCAAGAAATGAATTTTGCAGCGAAAAAGCCTGTAGGTTCACCCCAAATTCCGGTGTCATATGCTAAACTTGCTCCCATATCTACTTGATACTGCAATGGTAGCCCTAACCCCTGCTAGGTTTCCTCAACCTCCATTTTTCCGAGGGTACGACTCGAACAGAATGTGTGTTTATCATGGAGGAGCCCCGGGGCATTCCATTGAGCATTGTATGACCCTGAAACGTAAGGTGCAAAGTCTAAATTGATGCGGGCTGGCTGAAATTTGAGGAGAATCGCTTATGAATCCTAACATTGACAAACGACACCACACATGGGGCAATTTTGAAAGTTGTTGTTAGATGTCTCCAATGACTCATCAGGATTTTCAAGTTTATGCCATTATTGTAAACCACAGTTACAATGTTAAATGAAATGGATAAAGTTGATATCTTTGTCCCTCATCCTCTCACAAACGCATCTTTGCTTATTCAACTTTCACCAGAATATGGGTGCAAGCCATTGGTCTGTTTGCTCAAGCGACCTGTGCTCTTGAGTTTGGACTTCCAAGACCGTTCAATCAGAGATTACTCGTCCTGCACATTGGTGGGGGTGCCGTAAAACAACGAGTAAAGTTCAACACAAATAAGTTTCAAAAAAAAAGAAAAAGAAAGGAAAGCATTTGATTGACTGTGTTTTCAAGACGTTCATGTGACCTCATTTTATCATTCCAGAAAGTTTGTCTTTTTAGAGAGAAGTGACTTATCATGAATAGGATGTTGGACAAATGGCCTTAGTTATCTTAAGAAGGGGGGGTTGAATTAAGATACAAAGACTATTCCCCGATTAAATTTTCACTCTCTCTTTTTGAATTAACAATGCACCCTTAACATGAATTACACAAAAGAAAATTCAAAATAAACTTCTTTAAAGCCAAATAGCAATAAATAAAATAAGAGAGGAATGCAAACTTGATTTATACTGGTTCGGCCACTTCCCGTGCCTACGTCTAGTCCTCAAGCAACCCACTTGAGATTTTCCACTCTCTTTGTAAAACTCCTTTTACAAAGTTTGAACCACACAGGGACAACCCTTCCCTTGTGTTCAGGAATCCTCTACAACAAGAGACTCTCGGTCTCTTAATCCCTTTTCAGAAGTAAGAAGAAGAGAAGAAGAAATCTCTCTTGAAAGAGATAGATTGTACAATGAAGACCAATCAAAATTCCTTATTGAATATGCAAGTTGCCGGGTTACGGGAAGAGAATGCAATTACCGCAAGAGCCCTTGAACAAGAGACCAAGAGGGCTCGCAAGGAAGAGTATGGCCGGAACAAATTTCGCGGAGCTCTATGGGGTAGCAATAATGAACTCAAGTTGCGAAGGGAAGAAAGGGACCAGTCGCGAGCACATAGCATGGTTCTGAAAGAGGAGTTGATTGCCTGTTCAAGGTCCAAAAGAAGCTTGTCTCAGCGTTTATGCGAGACGGAGACCAACATGCTAGCTATCATCGCCAAGTACCAAGAAGAGTTAGGTCTAGCCGCGGCCCACGAGCATAGGATTGCGGACGAATATGCCCAAGTATACGCGGAAAAAGAGGCTAGAGGAAGGGTGATCGACTCTTTACACCAAGAGGCAACCATGTGGATGGATCGGTTTGCTCTTACCTTGAACGGGAGTCAAGAACTTCCCCGATTGTTAGCCAAGGCCAAGGCGATGGCAGACACCTACTCCGCCCCCGAAGAGATTCATGGGCTTCTCGGCTATTGTCAGCATATGATAGACTTAATGGCCCACATAATTAGAAATCGTTAGGAAACTTGTATGGTCTCTCAGACCTTGACTAGATACGACTTCCTTTTTGAAATAAAATGAGTTGGTCCCATGTTTCTACTCCAAAAAGCTTATGCAAATCAAGTCACTCCCGCATTTTATCTCTAGCATGCATTGTATGTTGGTCTCGTCCTTTGTCACGGGAAGCCGGAAGGTCCATATCACCTTCTTAATTGTACACATGGGGCACTGCGCCCCCAAATGCACAAGTAAGAAGAGATAATTTTCCGGGCTCTCGTGTCCGTAAAATGCATTCATATCATGCATCGCATAAGCATCTCTTCATAACATCATAATGGACATATCCTGCATTTGTCCGTTATCATATTCCAGCCTCACATTTTGCATGAGTCATGGCATCATCATGCATATGCGTTCAACAAACTTTTTGATCTGCAAAATTGCATACCATTTGTTTTCATGTTTGCTCATCCTTGCGTTTTCCTCTACAAAACAAAAACAAAAAAGGGGGAAGCGTGAAACTTCACACTACATTCTTAGTTTCATGTGTTAGGCACCACGAGCCAACCATGTTGGGATCATAAACCCGTTTCACTTTAAAAAATAATTGTACCTAATGCATGGTTAACTAGGAAATGGTGTTTCTTCGGGCATCTCAATTTCATAATTACATTTTCCGTGCATAAGCTTAAAGTATGCCCGAGTCATTCATCCCTATGAGATGTTGTCGAAGTATTGGCGATCAGAATTGCCATTCCTTGGATTATAGGGTTGAACCAAGCTCATGCTTTTACAAAAAGGTTCATCAAGTCAAGTTGAAATATGGAAGTAACCGTCTTGCAAAATTGGGGCAAAAGATGAATCGAGTCACATCACTGCTTCGTCTACTGCCAAACATATTTAGGATTATTGATGTCCTTGTTACTTCCAGTTTCACCTTGACAAAGATGTCATGGACCATGTTGAAAATCTAAATTGATTCAACCCCATATCTTGCGTAAAAATTCGCAATACTTCAACTGTACATCATTCGCATGCATCCAGGCTTTTCATTGGTTGCATTGCTCGTTGCATTCTTTCCTTGAAAAATAAAATAAAATGAACTTAATCATTGTTATAAAAAAGAAAGGGACACGCTTTACGACGCCCTTACCAAACTCGTGCTAGAGCTAGAGTAATGGGTGAAGTAGAGGAGATACAAGAGAAGATGAAGGCCGACATGGAGGCCATTAAAGAGAAAATGGCCACAATGATGGAGGCCATGATGAGCGTGAAGAAGATAATGGAAGCCAATGCGGTTGCAATTGCCGCTACCAGCGTTGTTGCTAAGGTGAACCCGACGTCCCCATCCGGCCTCAAGCAAATGAATCATCCAACCTCAAATATGGTAGGCAAAGATTTGGGAAGTACGGATGACCCCATGATGTGCAAATTCAAAACAAGCACGCCTTCCCGCCATATGGTTTGCCTCCCAAACTATACACCACCCAATGTGGTGTACATTCCCAATGAGGATGTCAATAACTCCACTCCCATACTCATTAAGAGCCAACAACCTCAATCTGATCATGCACATGTCTCTCGACCCATGGAGGAGACACATGAAATTCCCCACCACGATCTAGCCAACTTCGAGCCTTGCCTCGGATATGCTGCTGAAGGGCAAGCAGTTGGTGGTATACCCCTGCAAAACACTTTGGAGGGCCCTCAGTATCACCCACAACTGCACCTCTTGCATTCCACAGCGGATAAAAACCCTCATGACTATGGCAGGAATGGGAAAGTTGGATCATCTAAAGGAAAGGCTCAGGGCCATTGAAGGAGGTGAAGATTATGCCTTTGCTAACCTAGAAAAGTTGTTCCTAATACCCAAACATGGTCATTCCCAAGTTCAAGGTGCTGGACTTTGACAAGTACAAGGGGACTACTTGTCTCAAGAACCATCTAAAGATGTATTGTCAGAAGATGGGGGAATACGCAAAAGATGAGGAATTGCTGATACATTCCTTCCAAGAAAGTCTTACTGGGGTAGCTGTTACCTGGTACACTAACTTGGAACCTTCCTGAGTCCATTCTTGGAAGGACCTAATGGTTGCCTTTGTTAGGCAGTATCAGTACAATTTTGATATGGTTCTGAATAGGATGCAACTACAGAACATGTGCAAAAAGGGGGACGGATCTTTCAAAGAACACGCCCAAAAGGTGGAGGGATCTGGCGGCCCAGGTGGTACCCCCAATAATGGAAAGGGAGACGATAATCGTGATGGTAGACACATTATCAGTACTCCACTATGAAAAGATGGTGGGCTGCGCACCCTCAAAGCTTTGCAGATTTGGTCTTCGCCAGTGAAAGGATCGATGTGGGTCTGAAAAAAGGCAAATTTGATCATCCTACTAGGACGACTGAGAAAACTGGGGCAAATAAAGAGGGTGAGGATGAGGGAGAAACCCATGCTGTGACTGCCATTCCTGTATGGCCAAGTTTCCCACCAACCCAACAATATCTTTACTCAGCCAATAACAAACCTCCTCCTTACCCACCACCCAGTTATCCACAAAGGCCATCCCTAAATCAACCACAAAGTCTGTCTACCACACTTCCAATGACGAAGACCACCTTTAGCACAAACCAAAAAAAACACCAACAAAAGGAATTTTGCAGCAAAAAGCCCGTAGGGTTCACCCCAAATTCCGTTGTCATATGCTAAACTTGATCCCATATCCACTCGATAATTCAAAGGTAGCCATAACCCCAACCAAGGTTCCTCAACCTCCATTTTTCTAAGGATACGACTCGAACGCAACGTGTGCTTATCATGGAGGAGCCCCGGGGCATTCCATTGAGCATTGTATGACCCCGAAACATAAAGTGTGAAGTCTAATTGATACGGGCTGGCTGAAATTTGAGGAGAATCGCTTGTTGAATCCTAACATTGACAAGAGATGCCACACATGGGGCAATTTTGAAAGCTGTTGTTAGGTGTCCCTAATGACTCATCAGGGTTTCCAAGTTTATGCCATTATTGTAAACCACAACTACAATGTTAAATGAAATGGATAAAGTTGATATCTTTGTCCCTCATCCTCTCACAAACGCATGTTTGCTTATTCAACTTTCACCGGAATGTGGGTGTAAGCCATTGGTCTGTTTGCTCAAGCAACCTGCGCTCCTGAGTGTTGACTTCCAAGACCGTTCAATCAGAGATTACTCATCTTGCACGTTGGTGGGGGTGCCGGAAAACAACGAGCAAAGTTCAAAACAAATAAGTTTCAAAATAAAGAATAAGTTTCAAAATAAAAAAATAAAAAGGCATTTGATTGACTGTGTTTTCAAGTAAAAATATAGACGTTCATGTGACCTCATTTTGTCTTTTTAGAGAGAAGTGAGTTATCAAGAATAGGATGTTGGACAAATGGCCTCAATTACCTTAAGAAAAAGGGGGGTTGAATTAAGATGCAAAGACTATTCCCCAATTGAACTATCAATCTCTCTTTTCGAATTAACAATGCACACAGGGATAACCATTCCCTTATGTTCAGGAATCCTCTACTACAAGAGACCCACGGTCTCTTAATCCCTTTTCAGAAATAAGAAGAAGAGAAGAAGAGGTCTCTCGTAAAAGAGGTAGATTGTAAAATGAAGATCAATCAAAAATTCCTTATTGAATATGCAAGTGGTTGACCAAGGAATCTTTTTGAGAGGATAAGACATTTCAGTTCAGAAAAACTCTTGATCTTTCGAGAGGATAAAACTGTTTGGGCAATGAAAACTCTCTTTAAAACATTTGAATGGCCATTCATAAAACATTTGAATAGATATGTCTCTTGGAAATTATTTTCTGAAAATCCCCTCTGGTAATCAATTACAAGACTTATGTAATCAATTACAGGTTTTAAAAATTTGAATTAAAACATTTTCAAACTGCTGGTAATCGATTACCAGAGAGCAAATCTCAATTTGAAAGGATAGAATTCCTTGGTCAAACCTTTTGCTTCTTCAATTTGGAAACTTCTTCCTAAGATTCTAGAGATCAACTTGATCATATATCTTGATTTTCTTGGATTCTTGTCTTGAATAAAACTTAGAAGCACTTGATCCTTTAGCATCATCAAGACATCAAAACATCTTGCTTCTACATAGAAGTCATTTGACTTAATCCATCAACTGAAAGATCCTTCAACTATTTCTCGTCCTTGGAAAATTCTTTTTGCAAGAATCAACTGCTTCTTTCATTCTTCCTCACTACGAGGTCGTGAAAACAAGACAACACTTGGTACCTCTAAGCCCTACACTGGGGCAACGAAAGGCACCATGCAAAAACCTCAAGCGAACCTAGGGGCAGATTAGAAGTTCTCACCCAATAGGTTCCCTCCTACAAGGTCATGACGAAAGACAACGATTGGTACCTCAAAGCCTTACACTGGGGCAATGAGGGGCACCGTTCATGAGCCTCAAGTGAACATAGGGGCCGATCAAAAGTTCTCACCCATCGAGGTTTTTAACAAAAAAAAGGGGGACAAGCCCTGGAATTTCAATAGATTGATTAATTATCAAACGACTCCATTCCCGTCACTCCAAAACGGTCAAGTGACTAAATCAAAAAGAACATACACTCTGAGGGAGTTCCCGGAGAGATTTGCAAAAAGATAGGATGAGGTTGCATGAATTATCACCTTTTTCAAAAGGGCAGTCAATCTGTGTTTTCCAAAAAAATTAAATCAAAATCACAAAATAGGGAAAGAATGTCATGAACATTGTACAACTTTCCATTACATTGCATTGTTTCAAATGAAGTCCGCATTTACCAAATTTCACAACAAAGGTTGCATGCATCTGCATCCCTAAAAATCATGTTAACTGCATAGATTTCCTACATCTAATGTCCAAATCTTGTGGATTTGGGATGATCGGCCCTCTCGATGAGTCGATCTCTTGCTTTCTCATAAGGGTGGACCCTTGGGTACTTGTACCTATCACCTTGAGAGGACTACATGTCCTCGCCATCAGAGGACTGCATGTCCTCAACTTGAGAGGACTACATGTCCTCGCCATCAGAGGACCTCATGTCCTCGCCTTGAGAGGGCTGCCCGCCCTCACCTCCAGAGGACTACATGTCCTCGCCTTGAGAGGGCTACACACCCTCACCTTGGGTACTAGTTACCCTCACTGTTGAGAGGACTACACGTCCTCGCCTTGAGAGGGCTACACGCCCTCACCTTGGGTACTAGTTACCCTCACCGTTGAGAGGACTACACGTCCTCGCCTTGAGAGGACTACATGTCCTCACCATCAGAGGGCTGCACGCCCTTACCTCCAGAGGACTACAGGTCCTCGCCTTGAGAGGGCTACACGCCCTCACCTTGGGTACTAGTTACCCTCACCGTTGAGAGGACTACACGTCCTCGCCTTGAGAGGACTACATGTCCTCACCATCAGAGGGCTGCACGCCCTCACCTCCAGAGGACTACACGTCCTCGCCTTGAGAGGGCTACTCGCCCTTGCCTTGGGTACTAGTTACCCTCACCGTTGAGAGGACTACACGTCCTCGCCTTGAGAGGACTACACGTCCTCACCATCAGAGGGTTGCACGCCCTCACCTCCAGAGGACTACATGTCCTCGCCTTGAGAGGACTACGCGTCCTCGCCAACAAAGGGCTGCATTCCCTCACCTTGAAGAGGACTACACATCCTCGCCAACAGAGGGCTGCACGCCCTCACCTCCAAAGGACTACACATCCTCGCCTTGAGAGGGCTGCACGCCCTCACCTTTAGAGGGCTACGTGTCCTCATTTTCAGTGTGCTCGACATCCACACCTTAAAAGAATTTAAGGTCCTCTGCCCTTAAATGCTTAACCGAGACTTGCACTTCTGGTTAAGGGGCCAGTAGTTTCCTTTTAACGGTTCCTGGGCCACCCCCTGATATTGGAGGAGGGCCAACTGTGCGAGCACAACCAGAGAGGGAGGCTATTACACAGCTACTATGCATACCGTGGCAAGATTTCACCCGTGCCGCTGTAAAGAGACGAGTGTGGATCATGCGCACCAACATGACCACTCTTACACAGATATAGAGGACATTGCTACTTAGCAACATTCTGCCCAACGACCGCAATGCCAATCTCCCCCTGCAAAAGTATCGGTTGGTCTGTGTCGTCCCGACATAGGTAAGTATGCATATAGTTCAACTGATTTCTGATACCATTTATTGTTTGCAGGGATCGCACCCACAAGACACCCAGTGGACCCGGAAAAGTCCAACAGGGCCCTGGGGTTTCCAGCTCTGGTTACGGGCCTCTATCAGTCCTACAGGGTGCCCGTACCCCCCCGGCAAGGTCACGTCATTATAGGTAAGTATGCACATCGCTCAACTGATTTCTGATTTCATCTATTGTTTGCAGGGATCGCACCTGCAAGACACCCAGTGGACCCGAAGAAGTCCAACAGGGTCTTGGAGTTGTCAAGCTCTAATTACGGGTCTCTGTCAGTTCTACGGAGTACCTGTCACCTCCAGCAAGGGCATCAGGCCCCCTACTAATCGAGCTTTCATCAAGAAGTACTGCGTCTCCAGGCAGGCGCAGGGCGAAACACCACAGCAGCCTGGGGATGGCCGGCAGCGGCAACAGACGCACCGCCATCACCTCTAGAGTTCACCTCAGCTCATCCGCAAAAAGGTTAGAGCGTTGCCTACGACACATGGCCGACCAGCAGGCGACCAAGTCCAAAGCCAAAGGTAAGCAAAGTACTAGGTCCATGACCTACAAGCCATCATGCGTCCAGCTCAAGACGTTAAAGAAGCGCTACTAGGAGGCAACCTAGTACCTTTTAAATTTCTGCCTGCTATTTGATCATTTTTTATAGTAGGACGCACCTAGTTGCTCATGATCCTGGGAATTTAAAACAAGCGCAAGCTTGGAAGGTAGTCATACCTTACAAAACATATATATGTATGTTTAGGTAGCAAGATACCTTGGATATGCATGTATATAGCAAAATACCTCATGAAAAAAAAAAAGGGGAAAAAAAAAACAAACAAGAAAAAGAAATAAACAAATGATAATGATAAAAAAAAAAAGAAGGAGAAAAAAGAAAAAATAAGTTGTCAAGCTGAAAAACCAACATGCTTTTGAAAAGAGATGACTTCCAACTTTTCTTTGGAAAAATTCACTGATCATAACTAGTTTTTGAAAAAATGTGTATGCACCTGAAGGGTGAATGCTGTGAAATTTCCCCGGACGCCCGAAATGGATCCGGATGAATGCACAAATTGATAAAAGAACATATTTTGGAAACATTGGGTTGATTAAAATAGAGGAAATGAATCCGGAGCCCTAGCATCACATGACCATAAAAATTTGACACTTGAGTGTCCGCATAGGTGCATGCATGACCAGTTTTGCATAAAGTTTCCAAATCATCATTTTTGCATTTGTGTCATGGAAATAACGTGAGGCATCCCTTTTATCCTTGAGCCAAACCAAACCCCGACATGTATCATGTCTAGCCATTCTACAAACCTTGAGCCAAAATCCTGACTCACCATAATCCTTACCCTCGGAAGCAAAAAGGAAGAGAAGGAAAATTCCCAATCAAAGAGTGGGAGAAAGCAAAAAGAAAAGAAAGGAAATTCCCAATCAAAGAGTGGGAGAAAGCAAAAAGAAAAGAAAGGAAATTCCCAATCAAAGAATGGGAGAAAGAAAAAAAAAAGAAGAAAAGAAGGAAAGAAAGCTCCTGATCAAGGATCGAAAGAAAACAGAAGAAATGTGCAGAGAGGTCTTTGGACCGGACAATATCTGAACAATACAGAATTGTCACCAAATGAACAAAAAAGGAAGGAAAGGAAACCACGACCTAAAATGGTCTTCTCCCTTTAATTACCAACCAAAATCCCGTGCGCTAGGGACCTTTTTTCCTCGCCCCGCACTAAACAAAAAAACAGAAAAAGAAAAAAGCCAGAAAAATCAAAAGCCAAAAACACACAAAAGCCGAAAGAAGAAACCACCAAAAGAACCCATTCCCAAGGGAAGTCCTATTGATCCATGATCACACATGTAATTTTTGATTTGATAGGAAATAATTTGCAAAGTCAAGTCATGACATATCTATGGTTCGGAATTAGGATGAAACACTTACCTGTGCGAGATTGATACACTTTGAGTGGATTTCTTCTATTTTTGTCGAACCCAGTGTTTCCTCTAAATGGTCATTTAGAAACGAAATGCTAACATCCAAAATCTCATTTATGGTTATGGGAGATTTCATCAGCAGACTCTCCTTCCCCGGTAGACGCATTGTTTTTCACTCAAAAAAGCATATGCTGCTCTAAATCAGTTGGAATATTTGTCTCTTTGCTAAAGCATGTTTGCATTTTAGTGGAGAAAACACCGAGACTTTTTCAAGTCTCACAAGTTACCCAGAACTACGTAGGTCTGAGTTCCTCATTGGAGGATACGTAGGAGCAAGAGCTTTGCTTTTGTCGGCCGCCCCATAATCTTTGTCATACTGACCCTGAGGTCATGTGACGTGCACCCTTGTATCATCCAGAGGCGGCGGGCCCGATGACAAGCAGAGACCAAGTTTGGTCATTCTGCACCCTTGTATCATCCAGAGGCGGCGGGCCCGATGATACGCGGAGATACCTTACGGTTATTCGCACCCTTTTTGTCATCCAGAGGCGGCGGGCCCGATGATACGCGGAGATACCTTACGGTTATCCGCACCCTTTTGTCATCCAGAGGCGGCGGGCCCGATGACAAGCAGAGACCAAGTTTGGTCATTCTGCACCCTTGTATCATCCAGAGGCGGCGGGCCCGATGATACGCGGAGATACCTTACGGTTATTCGCACCCTTTTGTCATCCAGAGGCGGCGGGCCCGATGACAAGCAGAGACCAAGTTTGGTCATTCTGCACCCTTGTATCATCCAGAGGCGGCGGGCCCGATGATACGCGAAGATACCTTACGGTTATCCGCACCCTTTTGTCATCCAGAGGCGGCGGGCCCGATGACAAGCAGAGACCAAGTTTGGTCATTCTGCACCCTTGTATCATCCAGAGGCGACGGGCCCGATGATACGCGGAGATACCTTACGGTTATTCGCACCCTTTTGTCATCCAGAGGCGGCGGGCCCGATGACAAGCAGAGACCAAGTTTGGTCATTCTGCACCCTTGTATCATCCAGAGGCGGCGGGCCCGATGATACGCGGAGATACCTTACGGTTATTCGCACCCTTTTGTCATCCAGAGGCGGCGGGCCCGATGACAAGCAGAGACCAAGTTTGGTCATTCTGCACCCTTGTATCATCCAGAGGCGGCGGGCCCGATGATACGCGGAGATACCTTACGGTTATTCGCACCCTTTTGTCATCCAGAGGCGGCGGGCCCGATGACAAGCAGAGACCAAGTTTGGTCATTCTGCACCCGTGTATCATCCAGAGGCGGCGGGCCCGATGATACGCGGAGATACCTTACGGTTATTCGCACCCTTTTGTCATCCAGAGGCGGCGGGCCCGATGACAAGCAGAGACCAAGTTTGGTCATTCTGCACCCTTGTATCATCCAGAGGCGGCGGGCCCGATGATACGCGGAAATACCCGAGTGGTTATCCGCATAAACATTCTTTTGCTATCTGTAAGACAGAACGCTTGATAGCATGCAGAGGCTGACATAGTCTTCTGCACCTTTTGTTCCTCCGGGAACAACAAGTCATACATGCGGAAATTTCATGGTCGCCCGCGACTCTCGTCAACCGAGAGGAACGAAATTAGTGTCATACACTGATTTTCGGGGACCTTTGCTTGATGACATGCGACCATTCTTTGGTCCTTGTGAGGTGCTTGGCACCCATCATTAGGCAATTTGTGAAATTTTGGGAACAACAAGTCATTTGCATGTGGAGATTTTATGGTCACCCGCGACTCTCGCCAAATCGAGAGGAACGAAATTAGTGTCTTATCTTTACTTTCCTTTTATCTCCAATAAAAGACAAGTAAAGAGGGGCAACTGTCATACCCTAATTTCGTCCGGGGACCTTTGCTCGATGACGTGCGACCATTCTTTGGTCCTCGTGAGGTGCTTGGCACCCATCATTAGGCAATTTGTGAAATTCCAGGACATGCCGAAAAACCAAAAAAAATATTGATGCACAATCCGTAAGTTTCCGTGACACACCGGAAATCAAATGGAAGCATCGTTGCATAATTAAGTGAGGTTCCGTAACATTCCGTATGTCAAAAAGGGGATGATTATGTAATCCGCAAGGTTCCGTAACATTACGGAAAGAAAACAAGTATCGTTACGAAATTCGTAAGTTTCCGTAACTTTACGAAAAAAGAATCACCAAAAAAACAGCAGAGGGGGGTGTACTTAGTAAAAATGGGGGTGCAAATAGCACCCAGGCCCACTTGGGCCCTCCGGAATATTCCTCCAGAAGGCGGTTGCTTCTGGAGGAAGCAACCCTGCTCGCCTGGGCGAGCTGGGCGGCAACCACCTCCCCTATTTTGCTATAAATAGGGGAGGAAGTGAAGAAGAAAAGGGTTCAGCCCCTTTGGCACTTCTCTCTCTTTCGAATTTGCTTGGAAAAATCGTTTCCATGAAGAAAATCTAAGCCGAGGCGCTTCCGAAACGTTTCCGTAACGTTTTCCGTGAAGAATTTCGCAAAGGTTTCAACCGTTCTTCGACGTTCTTCATTCGTTCTTCATCGTTCTTCGATCTTCAACGGGTAAGTACCTCGAACCAAGCTTTTCGATTCATTCTATGTACCCGTAGTGGTCCACATTGTGTTTCGTGCATTTTTATTCTCGTTTTGTTTACTTTTTATACCCCCTTGTTGACGTGCTTAAGCCATTTTACTTAAGTCATTTCTCGCTTAACTTAAAAATAAAATAAATTTCCACCGAACGTTTGAATTGTATTATCCATTAACTTCGGTTAAAATAAATTCCGACCGTTCGGTCGTGCCGTAACCACGTTGGAAATCAAAAAGAGGTAAAAAATAATATAATAATCAAAAAGACATCTTTTAGTAAAATAAAGCGGAAAATCAATCGGACGTTTTCTCTTTGGGATTTCTCATTCTTAATCGAATTGATTAATAACTAAAGTGAAACTAAAGGCTAAAATCAATTCGCCTAGTCAAGCTCGTCCATAAAAATAGGCTTTTGAAGTTTGTCATTTCATTTTCTCACTAAGTAAAATGGATCATTTTTAAGGTCCAACGCCTTAAAATGATCACCTCTCAAAGTAAAAAAGAATCACTTGATAAAAAAGAACTACGTAGGTCTGATTTTCTCATCCCAAATTGAGGAATACGTAGGAGCAAAGGGAAACACCCTTGTCGACCACAAAAAAGAAAAAAATAAAAAGGGTACAAAGGATATAAGAACATAAAAGGGAACATAAAAATCAAAGTCATGTTTGCACATTCGATTAAAGGCTGCCGTCCCTTGGGACGGGCGTGTGGGGTGCTAATACCTTCCCCGTGCGTAAATACAACTCCCGAACCTTTCATTAAAAAGTTCGTAGATCGCGTCTTTTCCGGTTTTTCCGACGTTTTCCTCAAATAAACGTTGGTGGCGACTCCGCGCGTATTCCTTTCGTGGAACACGCATCCCGCGAGTCTCGCGTCGCCCTCCCGCCGAAGGGTAGGTTGCGACATAATCAATTACCATCCATGTGTAATCGATTACACATTATAAATTTTGAATTCAAATTTCTAGTGACTGTTATAAACATTTTCAGCTGCTGGTAATCGATTACCAGAGAGCAAATCTCAATTTGAAATGATAGAATTCTTTGGTCAAACCTTTTGTTTTTCAATTTGGAAACTTCTTCCTAAGATTCTAGAGATCAACTTGATCATATATCTAGATTTTCTTGGATTCTTGTCTCGAATAAAACTTAGAAGCACTTGATCCTTTGGCATCATCAAAACATCAAAACATCTTGCTTCTACATAGGAGTCATTTGACTTAATCCATCAACTAAAAAAATCCTTCAACTATTTCTCGTCCTTGGAAAATTCTTTTTGCAAAAATCAACTGCTTCTTTCATTCTCCCTTGCTACAAGGTTGTGAAAACAAAACAACGATGGATACCTTAGAGCCCTACACTGGGGCAATGAAAGGCACTATGCATAAACCTCAAACGAACCTAGGGGCAGATTAGAAGTTCTCACCCAATAGGTTCCTTGCTACAAGGTCATGACGAAAGATAACAATTGGTACCTCAAAGCCTTACACTGGGGCAATGAGGGGCATCGTGCATGAGCCTCAAGTGAACCTAGGGGCAAATCAAAAGTTCTCACCCATCGATGTTTTTTTAAAAAAATAATAATAAATAAATAAATAAATAAAAAATAAAAAAAGGAGACAAACCTTGGGATTTCAATGGATTGATTAAACGTCAAACGACTCTATTGCCATCACTACAAAATGGTCAAGTGACTAAATCAAACAGAACATACACTTTGAGGGAGTTCCCGGAGAGATTTGCAAAAGATAGGATAAGGTTGCATGGATTATCACCTCTTTCAAAAGGACACTCAATCTGTGTTTTCCAAAAAAATCAAATCAAAATCAAAATCACAAAATAGGGAAAAAATGTCATGAACATTTTACAACTTTCCATTACATTGCATTGTTTCATATGAAGTCCGCATTCACCAAATTTCACGACAAAGGTTGCATGCATCTGCATCCCTAAAAATCATGTTAACTGCATAGATTTCCTACATCTAATGTCCAAATCTTGTGGATTTGGGATGGCCGGCCCTCTCGATGAGTCGATCTCTTGCTTTCTCATAAGGGTGGACCCTTGGGTACTTGTACCTATCGCCTTTAGAGGACTACACGTCCTCACCTTCGGAGGACTGCACGTCCTCACCTTGAGAGGACTACAAGTCCTCGCCAACAGAGGGTTGCACGCCCCCACCTTCAGAGGACTACACGTCCTCGCCTTCAGATGACTACATGTCCTCACCATCAGAGGGCTGCACGCCCTCACCTCCAGAGGACTACACGTCCTCGCCTTGAGAGGGCTACACGCCCTCGCCTTGGGTACTAGTTACCCTCACCTTCAGAGGACTACATGTCCTCACCTTCAGTGGGCTACACGCCCTCGCCATCAGAGGACTGCACGTCCTCACCTTCGTAGGGCTACACGCCCTCACCTTTAGAGGACTACACGTCCTCGCCAACAGAGGGCTGCACGCCCTCACCTTGAGAGGACTACACGTCCTCGCCATCAGAGGGCTGCACGCCCTCACCTCCAGAGGACTACACATCCTCGCCTTGAGAGGGCTGCACGCCCTCACCTTTAGAGGGCTACGCGTCCTCATTTTCAGTGTGATCCACATCCACACCTTAAGAGAATTTAAGGTCCTCTGCCCTTAAATGCTTAACCGAGACTTGCACTCCTGGTTAAGGGGCCGGTAGTTTCCTTTTAACGGTTCCTGGGCCACCCCCTGATATTGGAGGAGGGCCAACTGTGCGAGCACAACCAGAAAGGGAGGCTATCATACAGCTACTATGCATACCGGGGCAAGATTTCACCTGTGCCGCTGCAAAGAGACGAGTGTGGATCATGCGCACCAACATGACTACTCTTACACAGATATAAATGACGTTGCTACTTAGCAACATTCTGCCCAGCGACCGCAATGCCGATCTCCCCCTGCGAAAGTATCGGTTGGTCAGTGCCGTCACGAGATAGGTAAGTATGCGCACCGCTCAACTGATTTCTAATGCTATCTACTATTTGCAGGGGTCGCGCCCATAAGACACCCAGTGGACCCGGAAAAGTCCAACAGGGCCCTGGGGTTTCTAGCTCTGGTTATGGGCCTCTGTCGGCCCTACAGGGTGCCCGTCCCCCCAGCAAGTTCATGCCATCGTGACATAGGAAAGTATGCACCTCCCCCAACTGATTTTTGATGTCATCTATTGTTTGCTGGGATCGTGCCCGAAAGACACCTAGTGGACCCGAAGAAGGCCAACAGGGTCTTGGAGTTGCCAGCTCTAAATACGGGTCTCTGTCAGTTTTAGGGAGTGCCTGTCGCCCCCAGCAAGGTCATCAGGCCCCCTACCAATCGAGCTTTCATCAAGAAGTACTGCGCCCGCAGGCAGGCGCAGGGCGAAACACCACAGCAGCATTGGGATGGCCGGTAGTGGGCAATAGACACACCGCCACCACCTCTAGAGTTCACCTCAGCTCATCCACAAAAAGGTTAGAGTGTTGCCTACGACACATGGCCGACCAATAGGCGACCAAGTCCAAAGCCAAAGGTAAGCAAAGTACTAGGTCCATGACCGACAAATCATTAGGCATCCAGCTCAAGACGTTAAAGAAGCGCTACTAAGAGGCAACCTAGTACCTTTTGAATCTATGCTTGTTATTTGATCACTTTTTATGGTAGGACGCACCTAGTTGCTCATGATCCTGGGAATTTTAATAAAACAAGCGCAAGCTCGGAAGGTAGTCATACCTCACAAAATATATATATGTATGTTTAGGTAGTGAAAATACCTTAGATATGCATGTATGTAAACAAAAAAATACTTCACAAAATATATATATATGTATGTTTAGGTAGAAAGATACCTTAGATATGCATGTATGTAAACAAAAAAACACTTCACAAAATATATATATGTATGTTTAGGTAGAAAGATACCTTAGATATGCATGTATGTAAACAAAAATACTTCAACAAATATATATATATATATATATATATATATATATATATATATATATATATATATATATATATATATGTATGTTTAGGTAGAAAGATACCTTAGATATGCATGTATGTAAACAAAAAATATTTCACAAAATATATATATGTATGTTTAGGTAGAAAGATACCTTAGATATGCATGAATGGAAACAAAAAAAATACCTCACAAAATATATATATGTATGTTTAGGTAGCAAGATACCTTGGATATGCATGTATATAGCAAAAATACCTCACAAAATATATATATATATATATATATATATATGTATGTTTAGGTAGCAAGATACCTTGGATATGCACGTATATAGAAAAAATACCTCACAAAAATATACACATGTTCAGGTAGCAAAATACCTCATGAAAAAAATGAAAAAAACAAAAACAAACAAGAAAAAGAAATAAACAAATGATAATGATAAAAAAAAAGGAGAAAAAAGAATAATAAGTTGTCTAGCTAAAAAACCAACATGCTTTTGAAAAGAGATAACTTCCAGCCTTTCTTTGAAAAAAAATTCACTGATCATAACCAGTTTTTGAAAAAAAATGTGTGTACACATTTGAAGGGTAAATGCTGTGAAAGTTTTTCCGAACACCCAAGATAGACTCGGATGAATGCACAAATTGATAAAAGAACATATTTTGGAAATATTGGGTTGACTAAAATAGAGGAAAGGAATCCTGAGCCCTAGCATCACATGACCATAAAAGTTTGACACTTGAGTGTCCACATAGGTGCATGCATGACCAGTTTTGCATAAAATTTTCAAATCATCATGTTTGCATTCGTGTCATGGAAATAATGTGGGGCATCCCTTTTATCCTTGAACTAGACCAAACCCTGACATGTGTCATGTCTAGCCATTTTACAAGCCTTGAGCCAAAAATCCTAACTTACCATAAACTTTGACCCAGGGTGAGAATGCCAATCCTTACCCTCGGAAGACAAAGAGTGGGAGAAAGCAAAAAAAGAAAAGAAGGAAAGTTCCCAATTAAAGAGTGGGAGAGAGCAAAAAAGAAAAGAAGGAAAATTCCCAAATCAAAGAGTGGGAGAAAGAAAAGGAAGGAAAGAAAATTCCTGATCAAGGATCGAAGGAAAACAGAGGAAA
This sequence comes from Glycine max, assembly GCF_000004515.6. Taxonomy (NCBI): domain Eukaryota; kingdom Viridiplantae; phylum Streptophyta; class Magnoliopsida; order Fabales; family Fabaceae; genus Glycine; species Glycine max. The sequence continues at coordinate 29,152,235 of NC_038256.2, read as the reverse complement.
TGTGCAAAAAGGTCGTTGGACCAGACGATATCTGAACAATACAGAATTGTCACCAAATAAACAAAAAGAAGGAAAAGAAACCACGATCTAAAGTGGTCTTCTCCCTTAGATTGCCAACCAAAATCTTGTGCGTCGGTGACTTGTTCGCCTCGCATAAAACAAAAACAGCAAAAGGAAAAGGCCAGAAAATTCAAAGCCAAAATTCCCGCAAAAAAATACCATTCCCAAGAAAAAGTCCTACTGATCCATGATCACGCATGTAATCTTTGATTTGATAGGAAATAATTTGCAAAATCAAGTCATGGCATATCTATGGTTCGGAATTAGGATGAAACACTTGCCTGTGTGAGATTGATACACTTTGAGTGATTTTCTTCTATTTTTGTTGAACCCAGTGTTTCCTCTAAATGGTCATTTAGAAACTAAATGCTAACATCCAAAATCTCATTTATGGTTATGAGAAAAGTTCATCAGCATGCTCTCCTTCCCCGATAGACACATTGTTTTTCATCCAAAAAGCATATGTTATTCTGATCAGTTGGAAGTTTTGTCTCTTTGCTAAAACATGTTCGCATTTTAGTGAAAAGAAAAAACCGAGACTATTTCTAGTCTCATAGGTTATCCAGAACTACGTAGGTCTGAGTTCCTCATTTGAGGATACGTAGGAGCAAGAGCCTCGCTTTTGTCGACCACACCGCTTTTTGTTACCATGACCCAAGAATCTGGTAGCCCACGGAGACACCTTACGGTTATCTGCACCTTGTCATTCAGAGACCCCAAGTATGATTGACAAGCAGAGGCCAATGTGGTCGTCTGCGCCCTTTCCGGAGATGTCAGCATCTTCCGGTAGAGACTTTTTCAGTCTCACAAGTTATCCAGAACTACGTAGGTTTGAGTTCCTCATTTGAGGATACGTAGGAGCAAGAGCCTTGCTTTTGTCGGCCACCCTCACAAGATCTGTCATACTGACATTTGAGTCACGTTGACGGGCGAAAATACCCGAGTGGTTATCCGTATAAACTTTCTTTTGCTATCTGTAAGACAGAACGCCTGATAGCATGTAGAGACTAACGTCGTCTTTTGCACCCTTCGTCAATCGCGGCCGACAAGCCCGTTGACACGCGGAGATTTACGTCATCTTCCGCGCTCACAAGATCTGTCATACTGACATTTGAGTCACGCTGACGGGCGGAAATACCCGAGTGGTTATCCGTATAAACTTTCTTTTGCTATCTGTAAGTCATAACGCCTGATAGCATGCAGAGACTAACGTCGTCTTCTGCACCCTTCGTCAATCACGGCCCAAAAAGCCCGTTGACATGCAGAGATTTACGTCATCTTCTGCGCTCACAAGATCTGTCATACTGACGTTTGAGTCACGCTGACGGGCGCAAATACCCGAGTGGTTATCTGTATAAACATTCTTTTGCTATCTGTAAGACAGAAAGCCTGATAGCACGCAGAGACTAACGTCGTCTTCTGCACCCTTCGTCAATCGCGGCCTAACAAGCCCGTTGACACGCGGAGATTTACGTCATCTTCCACGCTCACAAGATCTGTCATACTGACGTTTGAGTCACGCTGACGGGCAGAAATACCCGAGTGGTTATCCGTATAAACTTTCTTTTGCTATCTCTAAGACTCAAAGCATGATAGCGAGCGGAGTAGATAAACGTGCAGATACATGTTCTGCGTCCTTTATCATTCAGGAACAACAAGCTAAGTAGATAAGCGTGCAGATACATATTCTGCGCCTTTTATCATTCAGGAACAACAAGCTGAGTAGATAAACGTGCAGATACATATTATGCGCCCTTTATCATTCAGGAACGACAAGTTGAGTGGGTAAACGCGTAGAAATAGATTTTGCGCCCTTTATCATTCAGATTTCGCAAGTTGGGTGATAAACGCGCAGAGACAAATTCTACGCCCCTTGTCATTCTGCACACCTTTTCGCTACCCAGAGGCGATCGTGTCCAACAAAACGCGGAGACAAATTATGGTCATTCTGCGTCTGGTATCAACCGAGAGGAACAAATTCAACAGTATCGGGATGATGTGTCGGTACTGATCATTTCAAATTTTTACAGGTTTCGTTGACAGGAAGGTTCACTGGCCGAAAGGTGTTTCGCTCAAACGAAATTAGTGTCTTATCTTTACTTCCCTTTTATCTCTAATAAAAGATAAGTAAAGAGGGGCAACTATCATACCCTAATTTCGTCCGGGGACCTTTGCTTGGTGGCATGCAACTTTCATTTAACCATTTTGAGGTACTTGGCACCCATCGTCAGGCAATTTGGGAAGTTCCGTGACATGCCGGAATTCAAAAGGAAGCATCGTTGCACAATTCGTGGGGTTCCGTAACATTCCGTAAGTCAAAAAGGGGATGATTATGTAATTCGCAAGGTTTCGTAACATTACGGAAAGAAAACAGGTATCGTTACGAAATTCGTAAGTTTCCATAACTTTACGAAAAAGATTCACCAAAAAAGGCAAGGGGTGTATTTAGTAGAAATGGGGGTGCAAATAGCAACCAGGCACACTTGGGCCCTCCAAAAGATTCCTCCAAAAGGCGGTTGCTTCTGGAGAAAGTCACCTTGCTCGCCTGGGCGAGCTGGGTGGCAAGCATCTCCCCCATTTTCCTATAAATAGGGGGGAAAATGAAGAAGAATTTCGTTCAGCCCTCCTAGTAATTCAAGAATCACTTGAAATTAGTGAAAAAAATTGGTTCCGTGAAGAAAATCTGAGCCGAGGCGCTTCCGTAAGGTTTTCGTAATGTTTCCGTGGGGATTTTCGCGAAGTTCTTCAGCCGTTCTTCGACGTTCTTCGTTCGTTCGTCATCGTTCTTCGGTCTTCAACGGGTAAGTTTCCAAATCGAGCTTTTCAATTCTTTCTATGTACCCGTGGTGGTCCCCATTTGTCTTTACGTGCTTTTTATTTTCATTTTATTTACTTTCCGTACCCCCTTTTGACGTGCTTTAGTCATTTGCTTAAGTCATTTTCTCATCTAATCAAAAAATAAAATAAATTTCCACCGATCATTTGAATTGTAATATCCGTTAGTTTCTGTTAAAATGAAATCCGACTGTTCGGTCATGCTGTAACTACGTTGGAATCCAAAAAAAAGGTAAAATAATAATATAATAATAAAAAATATCTTTTAGTAAAATAAATCAAAAAGAACCAATCAGACATTTTCCTTTGGGATTTCTCTTTCTTAGTCAAATCGATTAATAACCAAAGTGAAACTAAGGCTAAAATCAATTCATAAACCAAACTTTTGACGTTGCCTAAAAAAGGCCATTTTCAAAGGTCCAAAGCCTTGAAATGGTCTTTTCCGCTTTTATCGATTAAGTGTAAATTTCAAAAAGGCTAAAATCAACATGTAGCTTTATTATCTCTTTCAAAAATAAAGAGAACATTAAACGGTCCAATGCCTTAATGTCTTCTCTCTTTTTCAAAAGAATCGAAAGTTTGTTTAATGGTCCGACGCCTTAAATAACCTTTCACTCAACAAAAACATGTCTTGCAAAGAAGGATAAAAACAACTTAAACAAACATTTTGTTCACAAAGAACTACGTAGGTCTGATTTTCTTATCGCAATTAAGGAATACGTAGAAGCAAGGGAAATCCCCTCGTCGACCGCAAAAAGATAAAAAGTATAAAAAGTACAAAAAAGAAATAAAGAAGTAAAAGGGAACATAAAAATTGAAGTCATATTTGCACATTTAATTAAAGGTTGTCGTCTCTTGTGACGGACGCGAGGGGTGCTAATACCTTCCCCGCGCGTAAATACAACTCCCGAACCTTTCACTTAAAGTTCGTAGATCACGTCTTTTCCGGTTTTTTCGACGTTTTCCTCAAATAAACGTTGGTGGCGACTCCGCGCGTATTCCTTTCTTGGAACACGCACCCGCGAGTCACGCATCACCCTCCCGCCGAAGGGTAGGTTGCGACACTAATCTACCTTGAGTGTGTTCGAATAAGCGAACGCTAGCCCGTAGAGGGCCATGCTTGTGTTTCCCCTAAAAAAATGGCAGGTTAGCTCACCTGGGCGAGCAACCCCTGCACCAAAATATAAAAAACGAGGGAGGGGAACGTTTTCTGCACTCAAAAACTTCCCCCCCTCATTCAAAAAGAGAAGGCTTACGGGACTCACGGTTTTTGCTCCCCCAAGCTACCTTTGGTTGCATTTTGCTTTCATTTTTGGTACTCCTACTCACTCCAACAAGTAAGTATCCCATCCTTGAGCTTTCTAGCTTTCCATTGGTGTATTTTGGTCTTCTTTTGGTGCTCTAAATTGTGGGAATATGCTCAAATTTGTGGGGCAATTTTTGGTTTGTTTTCATGCTTGATTGGTTTGAATTGAGGGGTTGTAGGGGACGGCCTTAGGCCTATGTTTCATCCTGAAGCAATGGGGCATGCTACATTGCCCCCACTCTCTTGCTATTCATGCCTAAACATGTGCCCACCAAATGCTCCGTGGAATGCCTCAATGACATATGAGCATGGTTTGGTAAGCTTGGGATTGTGGGACTGTTTTATATATATAGGGACAGCGTGAAGGATTTAAAATGAGTGCCCGAATGCAATTCTAGGCCTAGGAACCCAAGCTTTTAATTTCAATGCAAGGAAGCATCACTTATGCCTAGGAATCTAAATTTTGGTTTTGAATAGGCATGAATATTAGGACATGTTTGAGAGGTTTTCTACTAGAATTTGGCTGCCCCATGAGGAATACCTTGCACCTAGGTAGCATGGAAAATACCTTTCAACGGTATGTATATATGTGGATATAGGTAGCGCGGAAATGCCTTGCAAAGTGTGTGAATATATGGCATAAAAATACCTTGCAAAGTGTGAATGAGTAGCAAAAATGCCTTTCAACATGTGCATATTTGTGGATAGGTAGCATAAGGAGCCTTTCAAAAAATGTACCTGTGTCAGAAATGGCATGAGAATGCTTCCCAAATGAATATATGATGTGGAATTGCCCCTCAAGTGTAGATAGATGGCATGAAAGTTCCTTTTCAAATGCAAGTGTGTGCGTGACGTGAGATTGGCTCTCTGATGTGCATATGTGTATAAATAATGTGAATGAAACAACAAAATTTGTGTGTTAATAAAATACTTCAAATGTGCGTAGGTAGTTTGTGGTAGCGAAATGCTTAGGATATGAACATGTGTAATTTTGACACAATATTTTGAGCATGTGTATACATATTCTTTCCAAAACATATATATATATATATGTGTGTGTGTGTGTGTGTGTGTGTGTGTGTGTGTGTGTGTGTGTGTGTGTGCGTGTGGTAACTAGAATGTTTTGAATATCCTTGTATGTTGATAATATTTTACGCATATGCACGTTCATAAATGTTTTACATTAAGGAAATATGTGCACAAGTTTCTTCTAAATCGGAAAGATTAGCATGTTGTTTTTGCTTTAAAATTAGCGTTTTCTTGTAAACTAACTTTCCAAATGGTTGTCTTTGCAGGAAATGGCTCTGAGAAAGCTTTCCACAAAGCGATCTAGGAAGGACGTTGCGGCCAAAGGGACTAGTACCGCCCCCGAGTTCGACAGCCATCGTTTCAGGAGCATTGAGCACCAGCAGCGTTTCGAGGCCATCAAGGGATGGTCCTTCCACCGAGAGAGACGCGTCCAGCTCAGGGACGATGAGTACACGGATTTCCAGGAGGAGATAGCTCGCCGGCGTTGGACATCGCTGGTCACTCCCATGGCCAAGTTTGATTCGGATATAGTTCTAGAGTTTTATGCCAATGCTTGGCCCACGGAGGAGGGCGTGCGGGACATGCGGTCGTGGGTAAGGGGCCAGTGGATTCCTTTTGATGCAGACGCCCTCAGCCAGTTCCTGGGATACCCGCTAGTGTTGGAGGAGGGCCAGGAGTGCGAGTATAGTCAGAGAAGGAACCGGGCCGATGGATTTGACGAGGAGGCCATTGCCCAGCTGCTATGCATACCAGGTCAGGATTTTGCCCGGACCGTTGTCGAGAGACGGGTGCGGATCATGTGCACCAGCATGACTACCTTGACCCAGACGTGGATGACGTTGCTGCTCAGCAACATCCTTCCCAGCAATCATAACTCCGACCTTCCTCTGCCGAAGTGTCAGCTGGTGTATGCCATCCTTACACGGATGAGCGTCCATGTGGCTCAGTTGATCGCTGATGCCATTTATTTGCTTGCAGGTATACCGCCTACCAGGCACCCTTTAGACCCAGATAAGTCTAACAGGGCCCTGGGATTTCCAGCGTTGATCACGGGCCTCTACCAGTCATTCGGGGTTCTCGTCGCACCTAGTAAGGTGATTCGACCGCCGATCACTCGGGCATTCATTGAGAAGTATTGCACGCCTAGACAGGCGCAGGGTGATGCACCGCAGGCCGCAGATGCACCGCCACCACCTCATCAGGCTGATCCGGCTGGGTCATTTGGCATGGAGCGATACTTACAGCACTTGGTTTGCCAGCAGGCAGCCAACCACAGGGCGCATGTGCAGACCCATGACTGTCTCTACCAGCTCAGTCTCAGTCTACAGAGCCAGGGTTTCGCTCCTTTTTCGTGCCCTACTCCAGATCAGTTTAGGGCTGAGGTCGCATGGCCCGGGGATTAGCCCGAGGACCAGACAGAGGAGGCACCTACAGAGGCTCCCGACAATCCAGAGGACGCCCGCATGGATGAGGAGAGGACCGATTTACTCGGCTTTTTGGGAGGAAGAGGAGCCACGTGACCGAGGTCACCGCATTTTTTTGACATATCTGTTTTTGTTTTGTTTAGTTTGCTATTAACGTTTTCTGTTATTGCCCATATTACTGTTGACATTGCTATTTTCTGTTTTGTTCATATGGTCACTAACGTTACTATCATTATTGTTCGTTTCTGTTAAAAGTTTTTGGCATTATGGCTCTCAGTTATTTCGTCACCATTTTTGCGACTTACCATTTTCGTGCGTTTTTCGTTCACTTTGTGGTTAGACGTAAGTAGGTAGTGTGCGCCCTCGTCCGCACGACCTTTTCAGAGAGAAAAGGAGAAAAAAAGAAAGAAAGAGGAAATGAGCAAATGATAAATAACTTAAAAAGGGAAAAAGAGGAAAAGGAAAAGAGAGCAAGTAAGAAAAGAAAGAGAAGGAAGAAAAAAAGAAAATAATAAGAATAAAAAGTTGTATGACTAAAAAACAACGTGCTGGTGAAAAGAGATAATTTTCAACTTTTATTTGAAGAAAAAAATTCGTTGATCATAACCAGTTTTTGAAAATGTGTGTATACACTTGAAGGATGAATGCTGTGGAAATTTTCCCGAACACCCAAAATAGGCTCGGATGAATGCACAATATTAATAAAAGAACATATTTTGGAAACAGTTGGTTGACTAAAATAGAGAAAATGAATTATGAGCCCTAGCATCACATGACCAAAAATTTTTCGACGCTTGAGTGTCCGCATAGGTGCATGCATGACTAGTTTTGCATAAAATTTCCAAATCATCATCGTTGCATTTGTGTCATGGAAATAATGTGGGACATTCCCTTTTATCCCTGAACCAAACCAAACCCTGACATATATCATGTCCTTCCGTTCTACAAGCCTTGAGCCAAAATCCCAACTCACCATAAACCTTGCCCTCAAAAGGAAACAAAAAAAAAGGGAGAAAAGAAGAAAAGAAGAGAAAAGCAAAAAGAGAAAAATCCCAATCAAGGAAAATGGGGGAAAGCAAAAAAGGAAAGAGAATTCTCGATCAAAGATCGGAAGAGAAACAAAAGAAATATATAGAAAGGTCTTTGGACCGGATGACATCTGAATAAATACAGAGTTATCACCAAAGTAAATATGAAAAGAAAGGAAACCACGACCTAAAGTGGTCCTCTCCCTTTGATTACCAACCAAAATACTGTGCGTCGGTGACTTGTTCGCCTCGCACTAAACAAAAACAGAAAAGCAAAAGGCCAAAAAACACTCAAAACCAAAAATTCCCACAAAAAACACCATTCCCAAGAAAAAGTCCTACTGATCCATGATCACGCATGTAATCTTTGATTTGATAGGAAATAGTTTGCAAAATCAAGTCATGGCATATCTATGGTTCAGAGTTAGGATGAAACACTTACCTGTGTGAGATTTGATACACTTTGAGTGCTTTTCTTCTATTTTTGTTGAACCCAGGGTTTCCTCTAAATGGTCATTTAGAAACAAAATGCTAACATCCAAAATCTCATTTGTGGTTATGAAAAGATTTCATCAGCATACTCCGCTTCCCCGGTAGACACATTGTTTTTTATCCGAAAGGCATATGTTGCTCTGATTTAGTTGGAAGTTTTCTCTCTTTACTAAAGCATGTTCGCATTTTAGTGAAGAAAACACCGAGACTATTTTTAGTCTCACAAGTTATCCAGAACTACGTAGGTCTGAGTTCCTCATTGAGGATACGTAGGAGCAAGAGCCTCGCTTTTGTCGGCCGCCCCCCACAATTTCTGTCATACTGACACTGGAGTCACGTGACATGCGGAGATACCCGAGTGGTTATCTGTAAAAACTTTCTTTTGCTATCTCTAAGACTCAAAGCATGATAGCACGCAGAGACTAACGTCGCCTTCCGCACCCTTTGTCAATCGCGGCCAACAAGTCCGTTGACACGCGGAGATTTACGTCATCTTCCGCGCAGACAAATTTTGTCATACTGACACTGGAGTCACGTGACATGCGGAGATACCCGAGTAGTTATCCGTAAGAAATTTCTTTTTCTATCTCTAAGACTCAAAGCATGATAGCACGCAGAGACTAACGTCGTCTTCTGCACCCTTTGTCAATCGCGGCCAACAAGCCCGTTGACACGCGAAGATTTACGTCATCTTCCGCGCAGACAAATTCTGTCATACTGACACTGGAGTCACGTGACATGCAAAGATACCCGAGTGGTTATTCATAAAAACTTTCTTTTGCTATCTCTAAGACTCAAAGCATGATAGCACGCAGAGACTAACGCCTTCTTCTGCACCCTTTGTCAATCGTGGCCAACAAGCCCGTTGACACGTGGAGATTTACGTCATCTTCCACGCAGACAATTTCTGTCATACTGACACTGGAGTCACGTGACATGCAGAGACACCCGAGTGGTTATCCGTTTAAACTTTCTTTTGCTATCTCTAAGACTCAAAGCATGATAGCAAGTTGAGTGGGTAAACACGTAGATATAGATTCTGCGCCCTTTATCATTCAGGAACAACAAGCTGAGTGGGTATACGCGTAGATACAGATTCTGTGCCCTTTATCATTCAGGAACAACAAGTTGAGTGGGTAAACGCGTAGATACAAATTCTACGCCCTATATCATTCAGGAACAACAAGCTGAGTGGGTAAACGCGTAGATACAGATTTTGCGCCCTTTATCATTCAGGAACAACAAACTGAGTGGGTAAACGCGTAGATACAAATTTTGCGCCCTTTATCATTCAGAAACAGCAAGTTGAGTAGTAAACGCGTAGAGACAGATTCTGCGCCCTTTGTCATTCAAAAACAACAAGTTGAGAAGTGGGCGGAGACAAATTATGGTCATTCCACACACTTTTTCGCCGCCCAGAGACGATCATGGCCAACCAAACGCAGAGAAAAATTATGGTCATTCTGCGTCTTGTATCAACCGAGAGGAACAAATTCGACAGTATCAAGATGATGTGTCAGTACTGATCATTTTCAAATTTTTGCAGGTTCCGCTGGCAGGAAGGTTCACTGGCCGAATGGTGTTTCACTCGAACGAAATTAGTGTCTTATCTTTACTTCCCTTTTATCTCCAATAAAAGACAAGTAAAGAGAGGCAACTATCATACCCTAATTTCGTCCAGGGACCATCCGTTGTTGGGATGCGACCCTCGTTTGACCACTTCGAGGTATTTGGCACCCATTGTTAGGCAATTTGTGAAGTTCCGAGACATGCCAGAAGCCAAAAGAAAAGCGTTGTAGCACAATCCGTGAAGTTCTGTGACATGCCAGAAATTAAAAGAAAGTGTTAGTGCGCAATCCGTAAAGTTCAGTAATGTTCCGGGAGGCAAAAAAGGGATGATTACGTAATCCGTAAGGTTCCACAACATTACGGAAAGAAAACAAGTATCGTTACGAAATTCGTAAGTTTTCGTAACGTTACGGAAAAAGAATCACAAAAAAAAGGTTGGGGTGTACTTAGTAAAAATAGGGGTGCAAATAGCAACCAGGCCCACTTGGGCCTTCCAGAAAATTCCTCCAGAAGCAACCGGAAGCAACCTAGCTCGCCTGGGCGAGCTGGGTGGCAAGCATCTCCCCCATTTTCCTATAAATAGGGGGAGAAGTGAATGGAAAAAATGTTCAGCCTTCCTGGTAATTCGAGAATCACTTGAAATTAGTGAAAAAAATTATTTACGTGAAGAAAATCCAAGCCGAGGCGCTTCCGTAACGTTTCCGTGGGTGATTTCGCGAAGATTTTCAACCGTTAAGTTCTCAAAATTGAACTTTTCAATTTATTCTATGTACCCTTGGTGGTCCTCATTTGTTTTCATGTGCTTTTATTTTCATTTCATTTACTTTCCATACCCCCTTTTGACGTGCTTTAGTCATTTGCTTAAGTCATTTTCTCACCTAATCAAAAAATAAAATAAATTTTCACCGATCATTTGAGTTGTAATATCCGTTAATTTCTGTTAAAATGAAATCCGACAATTCGGTCATGCCGTAACCACATTGGAAACCAAAAAGAGGTATAATAATAATATAATAATCAAAATATCTTTTACTAAAATAAATCAAAAAAATCAATCGGACGTTTCTCTTTGGGATTTTTCTTTCCTAATCGAATCGACTAATAACCAAAGTGAAACTAAGGCTAAAATCAATTCATAAACCAAACTTTTGTCATTGCCTAAAAAAGCCATTTTCAAAGGTCCAACGCCTTGAAATGGTCTTTTCCGTTTTTATTAGTTAAGTGTAGATTTCTAAAGGCCTATAATCAACATGTAACTTTATTACCTCTTTCAAAAAAAAAATATAAAGAGATCATTAATGGTCCAATGCCTTAAATGTCTTCTCTCTTTTCAAAAGAATCGAAAGTTTGTTTAATGGTCCAACGCCTTAAATGACCTTTCATTTAATAAAAACATGTTTGCACATTTGATTAAAGGCTATCGTCTCTTGTGACGGATGCGTGAGGTGCTAATACCTTCCCCGTGCGCAAATACAACTCTCGAACCTTTCATTTAAAGTTCATAGATCACGTCTTTTCCGGTTTTTCCGACGTTTTCCTCAAATAAACGTTGGTGGCGACTCCGCGCGTATTCCTTTCTTGCAACACGCACCCGCGAGTCACACGTCGCCGTCCCGCCGAATGGTAGGTCGCGACAACCGACTCAGGTGATGATTCTAGCGATTCTTCAGGGTTTATGGATAGTTTACATGAGCGAGTGGCCAACAACATAGGGGTAGCCTAGAGTGAAGCAAATACTATAGAAAAAGCTTCGGAACCCCTTAGTAGAGAGGCTAAAGAGGAAAGCTAAGGTTCACCTGACCATTCGATCAAGGAGTTACCCCCAAAGCACCAGCATGTTCAACATGAGATGAAAGTATATTCCTCAGTTACCCTTTTGGGGTACACATAGGTGGACGAAGACATGGGGACATTTCTCTCTCGATATAATGAGAAATTGGAAATTGAGAACCTCCTCAATCGGCTCACTATCAGTACAGTAAAGGAAGATATGTATTGTCTAATAACCTTACGGACATGCCAAACTGATGCTAACCCTTCAACAGATTTTGTATTTATGAATAAAGAACAAGAGAATCGTGAACTCTTTTATATGTATGATTGTGTATTCTAGGATCTTCACGTGAGGGTTCCATTTAATGATTTTACAATGGGCGTTATTCAAATCCTAAACTTGACTTCGTCTCAACTTCATCCAAATGGTTAGGCTGCCATGTAAGCATTTTGGGCCTGTGCTTGTACACTTATGTAAAAGATACCGTGGAGTCATTCCTCCATTAATTTTGTTGCTGACCACACCAACTGACAAGGTGGGTCTCCCTAGTTCGGATACTGGCCTCCTCCTTTTTTACATACGTTTACATCCTCATATAAAAATTTTATGACGAGATTCTTCAACATAACAATAAGTTCGATTGCTAGGAATAACCATTTTTTTGATTCAGCAAAGAAGTTCTTGTTTCCTCTATATTGGCAACAAGTGCCATGTCGATATGGTGAGCATCTGAAGAGCCTTTTGACCAAAGAGGAGCTTAGTGATCTAGCATACCTCGAGACACTCCCTCAACAACTTCTTGCCAAAGCAATAGTCACTCTTCTTAAGTCTATTAATCTTGTTAGGGATCTTAAGGGTTAATTGTTTATCTTTTATGCATGCGTTAGTTTTTAACTTAAACTTTTTGACTTATAGTGTTTTTTTAGGTATAATGGCTAACATTGGTGTCGACATGGTAGCTTTTTGACTAGCTCTTCAAAACTACATTCTTCTAAATGTCAGCAACACCATTCTAGCGGCTTCTATTAACCAAATCTTGCGCGTAGGGACCTTTCGACTAGTGCAGTTCCCCTCTCCCAAAGAGCCAAAGGAGAAAGACAGTTGCAAAGGCAAAAGACAAAACTGTGATCACAAGAATAGGTCTGCGGAACCCTCCAGTCATAAGGAGGCCAAAAAGATGAAGTGACAGGTGTTAGAGTTTCATATTGCCCACTTTTTGGCTAGTATCTTGACCATTACCAACGGTGGGGTTTTTGTTAACAGTTTTGTGTCAAGCCACCTTATTGATCTAAAACATATAACAGATCATAACCATCATATGTTGAATAAAAGTGACAATGGTGTGAATTGGGAAAAATTTTGGGCATTTCAATCGCGGTGATGACTATTGCTCAACATCTACAAGCTTCCTCCAAGGTTTGCAAGCTAAAAGGTGAGTTGAAGAAAGTTGAGATCTCCCTTGACTCTGCCCTTAATGCCAACATTACTTTGGCTAGGGAGAACTTAAATTTAAAGGAATGTATTTCCACCCTTGAAAAGGAATTGAAGGGTTTGGAAACACATGCCATCATTGCTGAGGCCTCAACTAAATAGGATGCCGAAGAGGTGGAGGGGTTGACAGCAGCTTTGGCCAAAACGGAGAAGGAAAAAGATTTCGAGAGGGAAAAGAAGCAACAAATTAAGCAAAAAGCTTACAATGAAATTTATAGGGCTCATGAATCTGGCTTCAACCAATGCCTCTATCAAGTGATGTGTTTCTGTGAGATTTTGGATAACTCTATTTTTGACATTGATAAGTGATGTGTTTAGGCTTGTGTTTTGGGCAGGGTTTGGGTATGAATTTTGGAATGGTTTGTGTTTAGGTAAATATTTCTCTTCAAATAACTTGTCAAATGAGACACAACAAAGTAAGGTGGCAAGAGATTGGGCTATTACATCATGTTGAATATCATGTTTGAGTCCTCCAACAAAAAATCAATCAGAGCCTTACTAGTAACACCCTGTACTCGATTTGCAAGAGCAATGAATTGTGTATAATAATCATCAATAGACCCTACTTGTGACAGCTTAAACAACTGAGATCTAGTACATTCGTAAGGGGATGGACCAAATTCCAGTTCTAAGGCACGAGTAAATTCAATCCAAGACTGAAAAGGTGTAGCTCTATTAGTCATTTGAAACTAGGGAACTACCTCTTTCTCCATGTGAATGGCAGCAATCGTGAGACGTTGAGGATCTGGAGTGTTATAGTAGTCAAATAACTGCTCGCCTTGAAGATCCACTAGAGCACTTTAGGTCCGTCGAAACGAGGAAAATTGAGCTTCACATTACGCACTTGGAATGGTGGGTGTGACAGATTGTGGTTCTCATCAGAACCAGGATTCTGTTTCAGTAATGACTCTACCGCAACTTCCAAGGACTCAAATCAAGCTTTGTTGTCTTTCCGATCAGCCTCCAACATTTCCAAGACCCTAGACATGTTCGTAGAAAGCTCTTTCAAACATGTATTATCGGCCATTGTAGAATGAAAGCACCAATGTAATAGTAGTACCGAAAAACGCAAGTAAATGGAGAAACAAATAATTGTATTAATGAAAAGCAAGGATCTCAACGAAATCCTGCAAGCACGGAGACAATAATGGCAGAAATGAATTGTAGAAAAGGAAAGAACAAATTCCCAAAGGAGAAGGGAAATGACATCACACAAATTTCATGCCTCACTCACTCTCATGTTTTGCTATTTATACTACTTTCGGGACCACACATAATCGGCTAGCTTGGAGTTGGTTATTTTGATCCTTGTGCTACGCCTCTCTCCTCCTAGTTCTGCCACGTGTCCCCCTATTTGGGCCTCACTTATTCCTCCTTCATTGCCTCTTGTTGCTGCATTTGTTACAAATAACCATTATGTTCTCGTTCACCAAACAAATTAAGCATGAAACATGTCTTTGGGATCATCAGTCACAATTTTTTGTGTTGCAATGTTGCTGGCCTTTGGACTAATTATATGGCAATGCCAATTTGCATGGTAACCACACTCATGATTGAGTTATACAATATACATGCATGACATTATTGGGGACAGTAACCCAACAGCATGCCCTGTTGTACATGCATGATATTCATTACCCCACAAGGTGGAATTTCCATCCCTGCAGTAAATGGGGTGACTAGCATTCCATTAGGGCATTGGCTTGGCTGGAACCACCTCCTCACCAAACAACAACAACCAAAACAATGCACAGTTAAAGTTCAATTTCACTTTCCATTTGAACTACTAAACTGTGGTGGTGGTGTGGATGCATGTGTTAATGCAACTGGGTTCTGTTTGATTACAGATGATTTATGAGATTAGTTGATTATTTGTTTTTCAATTTGGTTGCTGATGAATATATTTGAATTTTGAAGTGTTAGTTGTAATTCCATCAAAACCTTTTGGCTGAGTTGAACCTTTTGATCAATTTGACAACTTGGACAAGGCTGGTTTAGTGATGAATCCATGGATCATAGCATGCATGATTGATATATGATAGTTGACAAAATTAATTATCAATATTTTCACCTTTTATGTTTTGCTATTTCGTAATATATAGATTTTAGTCTTCAGCTCAGCTAATCTTCAATTAATACATAAAAGGCAAAATATATTAATCCAATTAAAAGATTTGAAGAAAAAAAATGCTTCGGAATGGTACGTACCTAGACAATGCTTTTTTGTGTATAATTATTATTTAAATTTTTTCAAGTTGCATTGGTGTACATTTGACTTGTTATTTAACAAATGTCATTATGCACTATCTAATATTTTTTTAAGGTGAACTAAAGAATGGCAATGAGGTAGCACATTCCAATTATGTTTGGTATCTCTTACAAGCTTGCATTGGAAGTAGATAATTGGATCATCTAGGAATGAAATTTAAGACAAATATTCAGTCTTTTGACAACATGTATTGTTAACAAACCATCTTATCTCATGTTTTATTCCTTAAAATTGAGTGTTTCCAAAATGAGGAGAAATAACATTTTTTTAAACTACAAGATAGACTCAAGAATCACCAAAAAAGATAAGGTATTTCGAAAGATACAATTTAATATTAATTGAGATAAAAATTGAGAATTTGAGACTTAGATTTAAAAGAAATCAATTTAGTTTTGTACCAAGTGTGAAAGAATTATTCCCTCTTGGTTCTTGTGTTGAATTTTAAATTCTTTTCAAAAAAAATTTATTCTTTGTGGTGATTTCTCTTGAAGTTATTGATCCTTAAAAATTATGGCCTTATTCATTTTCATTTTTTACCTCAATCAGTTTTTCCTTTCCTTCTATAAAATTTTTCTTTTTAAATTTGAATTGTTAAGATGTTGAATTGTAATTCATTAAATAAAATTCTCATCATAATGATTAATGGCGCAATTCTTAAGTATCCATAAGTTGAGGAGTATTATACGAACACAGGAATACAATAGAGAGAAAAAAAAAATAACACAGGAAGACATAGATCAATAGCCATAAAAAAAAAAAAAAAGACACTGCGTCAAGAGAACATTTAGTTAGGTAGGCGAAACCTATTTATGTAAAAGGCTTCTTTAGAAAAAGAAGGAAGACTATCAGACAACAAAAAATCATCTAAAGCAGAGCCATGAGCCGCTATACGATCTGCGCACTCATGATCATTCCCTTCAATGCATATGTGAGAACGCAATTTTTCCATATATAAACAATTTTCCAATGATGAAGAGAGAAAATTTTTAAGGACCGGAACTGAATCCGTTTCCAGCCAGATGCGAGACCAGCCCTTACTAATAGCTATTTCCAGCGCCAAAAATAACACCCATCAACTCAGCAAAGCGAGATTTTTATTGATAAAAAAGGTAAAAGTCCAAACAAATACAATAAATAAAAAGCGGGAACTTTTAATTCTTTTTTATTCAAAAAGAAAATATCAAGAGAATAAATAATAATAATAATAAAACTTCGACGAAATTGGTTATTTATTATTTACAAGAATGAATAAGAAAAATGTATAGAATCTGTATAATCAAATTTTTAACGTAGACATAAAAAATAAAAAATATATAGTTTTAAATCTGAATTAATTACCATTCTAGAAGAGCATTATTACAAGTAAAACTCAAGATAAATTGAACAACACAAAAATCATTATACAAGAGTTATAAACATAACCTTTGGATCTCAGCTCCTAGCACCCTCGATCTCCACCCTGATCTATAACATAATAAAATAAAAAAAAATTGCATATTGTATAATCAATACTTGCAAAGGACACAGATTATTACACTAGTTACTAGTTATTATCAAAATAACTATGTTTTACGTAAACTCAAAATAAACATCTCAAGTAAACGAACGACGAGTGGAAAAAAAATGAAAAATAGTATTAAAAAAAAAGAGTAGGAACAAGTCATGAAAATAAACAGAAAAAAAATTGGTTAGAAAATACTCCATTGAATATATAAAGAATCTAGTTAGTATGTAGAGAAAAAAAATGCATGGGAGAGAAAACTCATTCAAACGTATAGTATAAAATGAAGTGAATAAACAACAAAAAAATGTAAATAGATAGAAAAATAATTTAAATGAATGAAAGAAAATTAGATAAATAGACGGAAAAAATTAATGAACTAGAAAAAGGTAAAAATAGGTGAAAAAATCATTCATAAGAGCAAAAATGTAAGTGAAAAAAAAAATCATTCCAAAGAGTAGAAAAAGTAAAAGTACAGTATAAGATGAAAATTTAATTCTAATATATATAAAATATTAAAGAAATATACAATTATTTTGTATAAATAATATATTATATATGTTTATTCTTTCATTTTTGATTTCATAGACTGTAAACGATATAATACCATTTATTTATTTATTTATTTATTTTTATTAGCAATATCATTTATTGTTATAAATAATAAATGTAAGAGATATTATAATATAATATATATTTACATATATGATATAGTAATTACAGTAAATATTATTCCGTAAGGAAGAAAATATGAATGGTAAATAATTTGTTTCTGCTTAGTTATTTAAAAAAATATAAAGCTGTGCCTTCGCCTAAGTATTATGTATATATAACATGACTATTGTCATTTAGCAAAACAGAAATATATAATATGGATATTAATTGTAGGCATTGATGAAGAAGATGAATATAGGCAGCGAAGCAAACACAGGCTAGGGTCGATTCTACTGGGTTTTTTTCTTTCTTCTTCTTCTTATGCCTGGGTCCTCATGAGTAGTGTCTTTTGTGAGTGAGTGATGGGAATTTATATATACAGAATAAATCATGAAAAACCATGATCGAGCCCCTTTATTATTATCACACTAAATATTAATAAATAAAATGATGTGGTAAAATTTTAGATTAAATATTTATATAAT
The DNA here is from genome assembly GCF_000004515.6 of Glycine max. Taxonomy (NCBI): domain Eukaryota; kingdom Viridiplantae; phylum Streptophyta; class Magnoliopsida; order Fabales; family Fabaceae; genus Glycine; species Glycine max. The sequence goes on along the minus strand of NC_038256.2, from coordinate 29,134,318 downwards.
GATTACAGTATATATAAATTAAATTCTATAATTACTTAATGAGAAAACTTATTTATGAATAGTACGGTGTTTTGAAACTTTCATACTCATCTCCTCTGTTTTCCCAAACTTACGAATTACGATGAAGAGGAAAAGTAGAAAATTTTGATATCTACTAATTTAATTGAAAATAATATTTCTTAATTTTTTGTATTTCCTCTATTCTTAAACAAAATAATGTTAAAGTGAACCCAATAATTCGTATTTATTTATATGACAGCACTTTTTCTCTGTCTTTAAATCACAAGGACTATCCTAGGTTTCTTCTGTAATATTTTTTATCTATAAAAATAAAAAATAAATATAAAAAATTTTCTTACAACAAATCTACTGACCTAAACTTCCTTAATTTTTTTATAATATTTATGTGATGCTGAAGGCAGGGTCAGAACCAGAATTTCATGATAGGAGCCAAATGTAAGCTCTCTCTCTATCAAATTTCATACAAAATGTTAATTTGCTTCAAAATATTAAGAGAAAATGCATATTTAAATAAAAAATAAAGTTAAATTTTTTTAACACTCAAGATTACAAATCCCAATCATTAATTTTACATGTCACAAAGAAATTTCAAGAATTTATAATGAAAATTGGTATTTACATTAATTTCATTTCAATAGCTTTCTTTTTGGTTGGAGAGCAAAATTTATTTTCTTTAACTTTGCAAATGAATGAATCATTGATATAAACATTAAAAATGCCTAACTCTAAATAGTATGTTGCGGAAGAATTATTGATTAAGTCTAATAACATTAATTAGTCTATCTAATCAATTTTACTGAATGATATAAGAATTGAATATTGGAGGGCGAGCCCTGGTGCAGCGGTAAAGTTGTGCCTTGGTGACTTGTTGGTCATGGGTTCGAATCCGGAAACAGCCTCTTTGCATATGCAAGGGTAAGGCTGCGTACAACATCCCTCCCCCATACCTTCGCATAGCGAAGAGCCTCTGGGCAATGGGGTACGAAGTTTTTTATATAAGAATTGAATATTGTTGTTGTCTGTGTATTTAGTTATATGGGATCATGGTACAATTATTAATTTTCGTAAGTAGATAAATCAAGGGAATACAATATTAAGAGACGAATAATAGATTGAATAGAGGTAAAAGCCTTCTATTGGTTTAACAAGAGATAATGATAACTTGGAACATTAATAAATAATGTTCGAAAATACAACATTATTGTTTACCCATTAGAGGGACAATTAATTAAGCTATTGTCTTGAGATTTTGATTTAGTTGTACTTGCACCTCTCAAATTTCTGACTTTCCTTCCACTGCCCTGTGGCTGTATCTTATACAAAATCTTTCATAACGAAAGCATTTGAAAAGGAGTGGTTGTGAGTGACAACAAATTATTACTTTTTCCCATGGATTTCTACACAAGGAACCTCGTAGCACAGTTACTTTCTCTCACTACATCTAAACAATGCCACTAAACACAAATGTTGACTAATTTATTTTGGTAGAACTTAAGGCACAACTAATCTACTTTCCTCTTAATTTCAACAACTTCATTATCACCTATGCCTCACAACCACTCCAACACACTCTGTGTTCCCTCTTATTTAATACCAAGACATGCATTTCATTCCACATCCTCTCTAGATTCATTATCATATAGAAGAAATGGCATCTACATCTCAAACACTTGGAAACAAGATTGCTATGGGAATGGGATCATTAACTGCAGCTTCCTTGGCAATGTTGCTTGCCTTTGCAAATTTGGCAACAACTATTGCAGCAGTTGACCCCACTGCAGCCACTGGGAAAGAACATGTTATTGAGCTTTACATGCATGACATTCTAGGGGGCAGCAACCCAACAGCTCGACCGGTGACTGGCTTGCTGGGAAGCATATACAGTGGTCAAGTACCCTTTGCAATGCCAGTAGGATTCAACACCCAAGGGACAGCCATCCCTAATGCCAATGGTGCTAACCCCACTGTCAATGGAGTTTTTGGCATCCCACTAGGAACTGGATTGGCAGGTACTTCATTTGCACCAAACTCAGGCAACAACAACAACCAAAACAATGCCCCTCTGCAGTTAGGACCTGATGGACTGGGACTAGGCTTTGGTACAATCACTGTTATTGATGATATATTGACCTCTCAACCTGAGTTGGGGTCTCAAATAGTTGGGAAGGCTCAAGGTGTGTATGTGGCAAGTTCAGCAGATGGGACTAGACAGATGATGGCTTTTACAGCCCTGTTTGAAGGAGGGGAATATGGTGATAGCTTGAACTTTTATGGCTTGTACAAGATAGGAAGCACCATGTCACAAATATCTGTGATGGGGGGCACAGGGAAGTTTAAGAATGCAAGGGGGTTTGCTGAACTGAGAGCTCTTATCCCACCAGGACAGATTGCCACTGATGGTGCAGAGACACTGCTGAGGATCACTATCTATTTGAAACACTAAAACTTTAGTGTGGAAATGTAAAAGCATCTGGGTGCTGTTCTTTTACGGATGAGTATGAGATTGGTCTTGTATATTATTGTCAGTTTGATACTTTGTTTACAGAATGTATTTGAAATCTTAGTTGTAATCCCAAGAAACCTAATGTTGATTTCTTTTTTTCTTTTTAAATGAATTATGTCACTTGGAGTTCGGATTTTGATTTTTGAATACAAGCAGAACTGCAGAAGCAATAAATATCACGGACTCAGACAATGAAAGGTTACAAGTAAAATTTAAATAAGAATTAAGCAAATCAATCATAAGCTATCAATATCATGAGTGCGGAAAGCCCAAGCTATGGTGTTGACATAAGTCATAAAGCAAAACAAAAGTATCATGGAAAATAATCAGGAAAAACACAGACCAACAAAGAGACAAGGTTTACTGCATATGAACATGTAAGAAAGTGGTATTTAGTAGTTCATATATATACTCAACTCTACCGGTTTACACTATGATCAACAATGCATCAGGAGTTCATAAACAACTTCCACCAAACCCATTTCTATACATCAAACAGAAATTTTGAAGCTAACTTTGGCAAAATAAACCTATACATACAAAATGTTGACCAAACTAAATTAAGGGCTGAAACCATGAGATATTTTTAACTATATGAAAATCCTTTTATTACTAGAGGTAGCTCTGTTGTCATAAATTGTTGTTGACATAAATTATAGAGGGATCTCTATTGCCAACTAATGATTCACCTTCAGTTAAACCAATGGATACCATTGATAGACAACAATCAAGTATCAACTATGATACAAGATTAGATGCGAATTTTATGATAATTAGTTACCAATTTGCATGCAGATCGTCACATTTCAATACAAACTGGTGACATTAACAGGAGAATTCAAGGCAGCTTCATCAAGCCCGTAGCGTGCATCTATCAAGTGCATTCAAAGTGATGCAGGACCTTTAGCCATCTTCATTCCCAGCTCACCAGCAACACCAAATACGGCTAATGCTGAAACTGCCGCATCCAAAGCATGGCTTTTGTCAAGGGCAACAAAGGCAGCAATCAGGGCAGTGACTGAACACCCAGTTGCTGTTATTTTCTGCATCATCGCCACCCCATTGTGAGCTCCAACAACTCAATTTCCATCCGTAACAATGTCAGTGGCTCCTGACACAGCAACTATTGCACCACTTGTCTGAGCTAACAACTTTGCAGTAACCGCATCCGTTGACTCATGAACACTGTCCACACCCTTGACAATGGAGCTAAATTACAAGATGTAGTGACAATTTTCTCAGATAAAAGGGGATTAGGGGAGAAAACAAATAATGAATACTTAGTTGAATTTTCAATGAGCCCCATACATCCTTATTTTCTTTTCACTTTTTTTTATGAAATATTGTCATACGAAGAATAAAAAAAAAAAACAATTTAATCTAGTAAATTGGCACCAGCGATCAGTTTGGGTCCTTGACTTTATTTATTCCGTAAAATTTACAACACTGGCAAATTTGCTACTTAAGATTAGAAGAACAAATTTTATAGACACGTTGTGTCTATAAAATTTACTACACTAACAAATTTGCTACTTAATGATGCAATCCTATCCCACATGGGCATTGAATAGAATACTCAAAGTAGATTGGATCAGAGATGCAAGAGAAGACCCTATGGTTCTTATGAGCCTTAGAGTAGATTTTGGGCTCATGGGCTAAGTATGAACCCACTTATTTTTGTATATATTATATTAGGATTTCATTATTTTTAGTCCTTGTATTTAGACCTCCATAATGTAGGTAGGGTACCCTAGAAATGTAAGATTTTTCAGGCCTTGTATTTTAGGGCACCTAGACTAGTTTTTGTATTAGGGGTAGTTTTATAATTTCACATGCATTAATTGAATATTTGATGTGTGTGTTGGAAAATAAATTTAATTGAATTGGGAGAAGTCCAATCCAATTAAATTTTAGAGGGGGAGGTGAGCATTTGCTTGCTACAACTCATTGTCACATCATATAGTCACACTTTGTGCATGTCTTTCATGTTTTACATGCCTCATGACACCTAAGCACACTTAGTGGAGAATCTTGGACTTGATCTTGGATTAGTGGGCTGAACCATAACTAAAATTCACTAATCATAATTAGTGAAATTTTGGCTCCAAAATTTGGCTCCACAATTCAATTTCAAATTCAAGTGAAATTGGAATAAAAATTTAAATTTCCCTCCAATTTTGTGTGACACTTAGGCTATAAATAGAGGCTATGTGTGTATATTTTTTCAACTTTGATCATTTGAGAATTACACTTCAAATTTCAAGCCTCAATTGAGGCACAAAATTTCGTGCTCCTTCTCTCCCTCTCCCTCCATTCATCTTCTCCTACCTTCAAGCTCTTATCCAAGGCTTTCTATGGTAGTGAGCTCCTTCTAGACTCATCTTCTCCTTGAAATGGCGTCTCCAATCATCTTTCTTCCTTCTCCATTCCGCTGTCATTCATCTTCAAGAAGCAAAGGTCTCCATTGATGAAGAAGATCCAAGGCCAACAAGCTCCACATGGAGCTACATCATGTGGTATCAAGAGCATCTTCATCTAGTTGATGTTCTTTTAATTCCTCTATCTTTTTGTTAAGTGAATTCTTTTTAATTCTTTGTTCTTCATCTTATTCTCCATGTATATCCTCCATTGTCTTTTGGTTTGGTGTTGTTTAGAGTAGATTAAAAAAAAAATTGATTAAATCTTAGATCTACACTTGTTCTTGCGTTTCTATGGTTCAAATTTTGTAGATCTACTCTTGAATCATGTTTTTGTGTTGATTTTAGGTTCTATCATTTTTCATTCATAATATTCTTATGTTGAACCTTAGATCTAAATTTTCTTCCAAAATATTGATTAGAAAAAAAACACAAAAATCTAAGTGTAAATCACTTAATCCATGTTGTCTTAGAGTCATGTTTAGTCATAGTTATTGTCACATTATGTTCTAAGTTTGTGTTGAATTTTTATTTTGTTGATTGAATTCTAGATACATTTTTTCATGTTTTCTTGTCATTCTTAGCCTATCTTTTGAATTTTGAGTCTAATTCATGCATGTTATTTAGTTCATAACATGTTCTAAATCAATTCCTAGAAGAAGTCTTGTTGTTAAACTCTTTTTTTTTCTAAGTTTCCTACATGATGCCTATGATGAAGTTGAGTTGTGGTGCTGAGTTGTGGCTGGATTTGTGAATCAAAATAAGTCTTAAGCTCTCTTGAATTGTGTTATTCAATATATTTGAGCATAATCAAACACAAATTGTAACTATCCAAGCCTTAAGCAACATAAACACTACTCTTGATTTCTAGGTTGAAATCGCTGGTGCTGGCAGCTTGAACATATGAACTTGTATAAATTACTGAGAATTGGTCAATATGTGTTTTGAGCTGAAATTTTTACTAAATTTTCTAGACATCTAGACCAAAATTATGAAAAAAAACTAAGCGATTTAGATTAAAGGAAAAATAAGAAAAATAACACAAGTTGGCAGAAAAATCAGTGTCTAGGAAAAAAAAGTGAAAGGGAAGTGTGTTTATTGTTTTGGCTCAAAATTTGTTCTATAATTGGTGCCTATTTTATATCAATCCTAGTTCTGAAATTTCAATTGAAAATTAGTGTGAAAAAAAGTTCCAAAACTAGAGGTTTCTTGAGTCTTTTTATTTTAGTTTTTTTACCCTACTCTAGAGTCATTCTAAGTTTCTTTTTGAGTCCTAGCTTGCTTTTATGTGCTTTTCGTTGCTTTAATTGTTGAAAAATCCCTGAAAATTTGTCTTGTTAAAACTCTATTGGTTTAGCTTTCATTTCAATTTTTGGGTCTTTGATTATTGCTTGTTTCTTTGTTTCCTTGTTTGTGAGTTGCCATATAGGGAATTGGAAAGGAGGATTGGTGCCATCCCTTGAAGAATTTGAGTCAAGAAGCAAGGGTAAAACTACCTTAAGAGCTATTGGACTAAGAAGCACTTCAAGTTGAGTGAATCACCAAAGAGAGAACAACCACCAAAATTGAGGACCTTGCTGTAATTTTGTAATTGACAATTTACTTACTTTCATTGCTTTCAAATTTTGTAACAAAAAGGCCTTTCATTGGAAGTAAGTTGGGAGCCTCCAATAGGTCACCCTACTTCCATTTGTGTGTAATAATTTTAGGCAATTCTCCCTTTGGATTGTGAGTGTTTTGTTGAGAACCTTAAATGTGGTCATCCAAACACTCTTAGGATTCGCCTAATTTACATTTCTTGTTTACTTTCATAGCTTATTTCCTCTACCTTCCATTGTCAAACCACCTAGATAGCTTGCCTTTTACTAATTAGTTTTTACCTTATCTTTCACACCTTTTTTAGTGTTTATTTTGGCTAGTTTCAACCATAGTTTCTTTTACCTTTTTTTTTTAAACTCCCAACAAGAAAGAACCACAACTTAGGACCCAACATGAGTCTTCATTCTTCATCTAGTGTTAATGGTGAAGGTTCTACTCCTAAGGACCCCTTGTATAAGATATTAGATGAGTTGAGATCCCTTAAGTTGTCGAAAGAAAAACAAGAGAGAAAATAAAAAGGAAAAAAAAAGAGTGGAAGAAATAAGTCAAGATGAAAGAGAGAAAATAAGAGGGGAAGAAAGAAGGAAAATACTAAAAGAGTTAAGAAAAGAAAAGCATGCCTCCTATAGTAGTCATAACTCTTGCAAGAGCCTAAGTGAAGAACTTCATGACTATTATGAAGGAAGGCATAGATCACATCTTAGACCTCACTCCCATAGGAGAGAAAAGGATAGAAAGCCTCAAGAGGCTAACATTAACCTCCCATACTTCCATGGGAAGGACAATGTAAAGGCTAACTTAGATTGGGAAATAAGGGTAGAGCAACAACTTAAGAGGAAGTCTACTTCAAAATCTTATGACTCTCACTCTTATCTAAAGAAAGACCAAGGTCAAGGCATCTTAGGGATGATTCTTTCTAAGCCCAAAGAAGATAAGGGGAAGACAATAGAAAAGCAACCCCTTAAGGCTAGTATGCAAAAGAAGACTAGCTCTATGAAGTGCTTTAAATGTCTTGGAAGAGGACACATTACTTCTCAATGTCCCACCAAGAAAACCATGATTATGAGGGGCCAAGACATTTATAGTAGCCAAGATAAGGCTACTAATTCACCTTCCTCTAGTGAAAGTGAAAAAGCAAAAGGGAAAGAATCTAGTGAAGAGATTTACCCCCAAGAAGAAGGACAAACATTAATGGTTAAGGAGGAGTGTAAGGAGGTAAGTGTCTCCTCCAAGAGGTTAGCTAAGAAGGAAAGACATTTCAAAATAAAGAAAAATATTAAAGAAATTTCCCCTCTTAGACAACCTCCACATTTTCTCTTTTGTAAAAAGACACTTGTTAGCATTGTCACACCTCTTAGGCTTGAGTTTATTCCTCAAGTAAAGGAGTTGTTGGATGAGGGTTTGGTTCGCAAGAGCTTAAATCCTTGTGCTTTGTTGGTGCCCAAAATAGGTATTATTAGGCACCAAATCCCTAAAATAGGTGGTATGATAAATGTTTTGAGAGTTGCAACACTCTTTTGTAAAATCACTCGTGAACCCAACATCTTCATGATTTGTGTACATAGTGACTCATTTGGTAGGTTTGTTCTTATTTTTAGTTTCAATACAAACTTAGGTACTCATATGGGACACCTTAGGTTTGTGATACTTTTTGGTATGAATAATCAACATGAAAATACAGAAAAAGGTATATTTTATTTCATTACTTTTCTTAATTTTTTAAATAGTCATCAAGGGGTTCCAATGAACTCTAAGAGAATAAAGGTCATTCCTGAGTGACCCACTCCACCAACTATAAGGAAAAATTGGGGCTTCCATGACTTAAAAAACTTTTTCAAAAGGTTTGTCCCATATTTTTCTATACTTGTAGCACCACTAATTGAGTTGGTGAGGAACCATGTTCCTTCATGGGAAGATGCCCAGGAAATGGGTTTTCAGACCTTACCTTACTTTAACTTTCCAAACACCACTAATATATATGTTTTTGTTCTTTTTACAAGTCTTGAGGAAAAAAACCCAGAGTTTCAAGAACTTCGGGATTTGAGGTCAAATCATTTTCAAGGGGGATGGAATGATGCAATCCTACCTCGCAAGGGCATTGGATAGAAGACTCCAAGTAGATTGGGCCAGAGATGCAAGAGCAGACCCTAGGGTTGTCATGAGCCTTAGGGTAGATTTCGGGCCCATGGGCTAAGTATGAGCCCACTTATCTTTGTACATATTAGATTGGGATTTTATTATTTTTGGTCTTGTATTTAGGGCTCCATAATGTAGCTAAAGTGCCCTAGAAATGTAGGATTTTTCAGCCCTTGAATTTTAGGGCACCTAGACTAGTTTTTGTATTAGGGGTAGTTTTGTAATTTCACATGCATTAAGTGAATATTTGATGTGTGTGTTGGAAAATAAATTTAATTGAATTGGGAGAAGCCCAATCCAATTAAATTTTAGAGGGGAGGTGAGCATTTGCTTGCTACACCCCATTGCCACATCATATAGTCACACTTTGTGCATGTCCTTCATGCTTTACATGCCTCATGACACCTAAGCACACTTAGTGGAGAATCTTGGACTTGATCTTGGATTAGTGGGCTGAACCATTGTTAAAATTCACTAATCATAATTGGTGAAATTCTAGCTCCAAAATTTGGCTCCACAAATTCAATTGAAATTTGAATAAAAATTCAAATTTCCCTCCAATTTTGTGTGACACTTAGGCTATAAATAGAGGCCATGTGTGTGCATTTTTTCAACTTTGATCATTTGAGAATTACACTTCAAAGTTCAGATCTCAATTGAGGCACAAAATTTCGTGCTCCTTCTCTCCCTCTCCCTTGTAGAGCAAAAACATCTAAAAGAAAGAGAGCTCATCATTGATTGTCCCACTAGGTGGAATTCCACATTTCAAATGTTGTCAACAACATTGAAGTTCAAAACTGCATTTTCAGCCTATAGTGAAAGAGATCCACACTATACTTATGCACCTTCACACGAGGATTGGGAAAAAGTGCAAAAGGTTTGTACACTTTTAGAAGTTTTTAATGTAGCTACACATATAATCTCAGGCAGTGAGTATCCTACTGCTAATTTATATCTTCTAGAAGTTTGGAGGGTTAAACAAGTAATAGACAATGCATTAGAGGATACAACTTTTTTCATGAGAGAAATGGCAGGTTCAATGAAGGTAAAGTTTGACAAATATTGGGGAGAATGTAATATGTTGATGTCCATTGCAAGTGTTTTGGATCCTAGGTGCAAGTTCCATGTTGTTAACATATGTTTTCCATTGATATATAAGTCTGAAGAAATTTCAAAGGAGAATATAGAGAAGGTACGAAACTCACTTCAACAATTATATGATGAGTATGTGACTTTCAGTATCAATGAATCATCCTTAAATGAAATGAATGATACTGTCATAAATTCTTCAACTACCTCTGCATCTAAATCTTCTATTGTCACTGGATTTGATCAAATAATGAACATTGTGCGTGCAAATGAAGCCATCCCTCCAATGAAATCAGGATTAGAGGATTATCTTAAGGAGAATGTTTATATTCCTGAAACTAGTAACTCTTCTTTTAGTGTGTTAGAGTGGTGGAGGAACAATAGCCTAAAATACAAGGTTTTATCAAAGATGGCGGGTGACATACTAGCTATTCCAATATCAACAGTAGCTTCAGAGTCTACATTTAGTGCTGGGGGTAGGGTAATTGATGAGTATCGTTCTAAACTAAATGAAGAATCTATTGAAGCGCTCATTTGCGGGGGGGATTGGCTTCGTCATAATTATAATTTGAAGAAAAATTCAAAGGTACATACTTATGGCTGTCATTTTAGTTCTTTTTTTGTATTTATTAATTAGTCCTAATAACATTTTTTCCCTTATTGTGAAGGTGAATGAAAAGCTTGAAGAAATCATCTTGAAGATAACTTGATTGCAGATGATTTGTAAATGTAAGTTCATTGTTGAAGTCACATTATAATTTTTAGTTGTATATGTTTTAGTGACATCTTGGCTCATATTTTTGTTACTGCTACGCAAGTTTATCTAGTTTATGTATTTAAACATTTTTAACAGATACTTAACTATGTCAAATTCAATTATTATTATAATTCTAGTACTATCAAGATGTTAAACATCAATACATCATGTTTGTGGTAGAAGTCTGCACTTTAATTTATTGGATTAAGGGTGTATATCTTGAATTATATTTTGTGTGCTAGCTTTATAGCAACTGACAGATTAATGATGATTATCTATACCATTTTTATGGCATTATGAATGACAGGATGAAGTGGCATATAAAGTGCTTAGAGAGTTCACGTGCATGTGGAAAATTTTCAAAAAGAAAGAGACTCAAGCTAAAAGGATATTGCAACCAGATTAATACTTCCAAGGAAAAGAATGTTTTGTACAGACATTTTCACACAATTTAAATATTTTTGTTTGGCTATATTAGTGTAAATCATCTCTAATCCATACATTTTTTAATATTATGCTCTTTTTATTTTCTTTTGATATACTTTGTGCTTTAACGACTTGAATTCAATATGATTTTGTTTATCAATTATTTTTGGATTTGTACATTACTTATACGAAATTTTATAAGTTTCGTTTTTTAGTTAGTATTTCACTAGGTTTTAAAATAAATAATTAATCAAAGACGTCTTTAAGCAGGCTCATTGATCGAGGCCGTACCCGAATCAAATAAACATGAAAATGCAGTAACTAGGAAGTAATCCTAGGTCGTTTCCCAACGAGCAGTGACAAACCAAATGTTCATAATATACTTGCAGTGACAGTAAAGATTGGGGGGGGGGGGGGTTGGTTGTTTGGTAATTAAAGAGCAGAACAAGTAAACTGGAATACGAAACTACTAATATTAAAAACGGGTTGTTTCCTCTGATTCAGAAGCCATTCTCTTATCCTGGGTTATGGAGAATTCGTCCCTAACAGTCAACCACTTAATCCAACCCTATTTCAATTTACTAAGCGAAAATCAACTTATGGTTTTCAATACGTGATTAGGCACCACATACACCAGTTAGCCCTTCGTCCATTAAGCATGAACGCAAGTTAGGCTCAGAGGCAATTAATCGAACACGAAGCGTGCACTGATTAATGTTCACGAAATTGGGATAACTGGTGAAGGGAAAACTGCCAGGAAACCACATTACAAGCGAAACCTCAAAGAGAGTTGGGCTTCATCCTCAAAAGGAAACAACACCAAAAAATCTAGCCTTCCATGGATTCAAACAGAAAACGCAAATGAAACATTAAACAGAAACGTAAATGAAAATAGAAGAAGAAGCAAGAACGAAACTGTAATTAGAAGCTGAAAACGTAAAATTGCATTACGTGAACAGTAGCATCAAGCAGAAAAACGAAAACCCTAAAACAAAAGCTCTGAATAATGAATAGCTTAACAGAATGCCCTGCACGAATCCCAAGGCAGCTATTTAAAAAGAGTCACTCAAAGTCACTGGGCCCTATTACAATACTCCGGCCCAAAACGAAATAAACACTGAACAACATAAAATAAAATTGCGAAATTTCCTAATTAGAAATTAACTAAGGTAAGCACTGCTTTATTTGCCCTCTTCAAGTCCACAACCAAAATCCGGATTAAGCCCAATGTTTCATTAATTCCTGAAATTAGATTAAAAACATCAAATTAGCTAAATGAGCCCAAATAATAAAACTGCCTAATTAATTGACAATTAAGACCAATCAATAATTAAAATGGTGCAAAAAGGGTTTAGAAAATAGAAGAAAATGATGGCACATAAAAAAAACCCCCATACTTAGCCTTTTGCACTCCTGGGCAAAATGAAACAAAGAACAAAATCCAAGGATATCAAAGGGAGACAAACAAAAACATTCACATATTTCTCAATGAACATCAAGGAATGAAAGGAATGGGTAACATCTAACATAAGGAGATCCAAAAAGTCAATACATTCATGAAAATCATCCAAGCAACCCAATCATGGCAAAATAGTTAATCAGCTCAAGAATGAAAAGTGATAAATTCTCACAAGATATACACTCTATCTCTCAAGTGTCTAGGCTACTATTTACCCTCAAAGCACCCATGAAAGCAAACACCACATAAACTTGGCAAGATTCTAAGATTGACAATCAACCCATAAACACAAGCACATGAGGATCAAAAGGTCTTTTAAGGTTGTAATGGGGCCAAGGACAAGGTATGGAAAAATATGGAATAAGTGGCTAAATCCCAAAGGGATAGAGGAGCAATGGGGAATAAGTGCATATTAAGAAAAAAATAAGAAAATAAAAAGAAGTAAAGATAAAATTTAAACATGAAGAGTAGAACCAAGAGTTTCATCATTCTTGTGCCATTTAAGATCTTATTCACTCAACTTTATTGCTTTTTTTTTCGAATTTTTTTTTTCGATTTTTTTTTTTTTACTCTATAGCCTTTGAGAAACAACATTTCATTCAGCATGTCTAACATTTAACCAATATACAATGTACATCAAGTATGGCCCGAAATACATCATGAAGCATAGCCAACAAAACAAATTGTCCAATGAAACAAAAACCCCCCACACTTATTCCCAAAACAATTCCAAAGCTCCAAAATTCCTTAAGGATATGGTGATATCATGATTTTTCACTTAAGGCTTGTAGTGAGCTTCAAAACAAGGAAAGGGACACAAGGCTCAAAAGGGCTATCAAAGGAATTAATTCAAGGTAAGTCCATTTGGCTAGAAGCTTATAAGAACAAAATTGCCTCAATCATTTCCAAATATGCATGTGAATTAGGACGCATCAACAAGAATCAAGCCAAGGCTATTGTGCAAGCAATCAATGGGGCAAAACACACCAAATGATTATGATGATGGATGGCTCAAATTCTCACAAAGGTAAACTCATCACTTTCAAATTGAGCTTTCAAAACTATCATGACATGTAGAGAAGAATCAAGGATTTCAAGTCACAAAATGTCAAGAACTTTTATTTTCAAAACAATTACCCATTTCTTGAACATCCTATAATTCAAAGAAAAACATGCAAAGTCGTACGTGCACACAAAATTGACCCAAAATATTAAATTAAAAATCCGAGGAAACTAACAACATCAACAAATTAACACAATTAACAAATTACCAAACCCAACAAAACTAGCAAAACCAAAGAACCCTCCCCCCCCCCCCCATACTTAAACAACACATTGTCCTCAATGTAGCACAATTAAAAGATTAAAAACAATTAAATCATCAAAAAGAAAAACTCTTGTTTGTGGAGGAAGAGTAGGGTGGAGTAAGGAAGTCTCTTCCACCACTACGTCCACTAAAGAAGGGTTCGTGAGGAATGGCTTAAGTCGATGTCCGTTGACCTTGAAGCTCTTGTTTGTGGAGTCGCTTTTGATCTCAACTGTACCATAAGGAAAAACATTAGTAACAACAAAAGGACCAATCCACTTAGACCTCAACTTACCACTCATGAGTCCAAGCCTAGAATTATACAATAACACTTTTTGCCCAACCACGAAGTCTTTTTTAACTATCATGCTATCATGGAACTTCTTGGTCTTTTCTTTGTAGAACTTGGCGTTCTCATAGGCTTCTAGGCGGATTTCATCTAACTCACTCAGTTGCAACTTTCTTTCCTCACCAGCTTGGTCCATAGAGAAGTTGCAAGTCTTCACTGCCCAGTAAGCTTTGTGCTCAATTTCCACTGGAAGATGACATGCCTTTCCAAAGACAACCCGATAAGGAGACATTCCTATGGGTGCTTTGTAGGCAGTCCGATGTGCCCAGAGAGCATCATCAAGCCTGGTACTCCAATCTTTCCTGCTTGGCTGCACAATCTTCTCTAAAATTCGCTTGATTTCTCGGTTAGAAATTTTTGCCTGTCCATTGGTCTGGGGGTGGTATGGTGTGGATACCCTGTGTACCACCCCATACTTTTTAAGCAGGGCATGCATTGTCCTGTTGCAAAAATGGGTTCCTTGATCACTAACAATTGCTTTAGGTACTCCAAACCTGCAAAACAGATTAGACCTGACAAAGTCTGCGACAACTTTAGCATCATTAGTTCTAGTGGGCTTGGCTTCCACCCATTTTGAAACATAGTCAACTGCAAGGAGAATGTAAACATAACCAAAAGAGACAGGAAAAGGACCCATGAAATCTATACCCCAGACATCAAACACCTCACAGAATAGCATAGGTTGCTGAGGCATTTGTTGTCGCCATGTAAGTGTATTTCCTGCTCTCTGACACTGCTCACAAGTGTTGCAGATCTTCAACGCATCTTTAAAGATGGTGGACCAATAAAAACCACAATCAAGCACTTTGCGAGCTGTCCTTTGAACACCCAGATGACCTCCCGGTGCGGAAGAATGACAGAACTGCAGGACTGAGTCAGTCTCATGATCTGGAATGCACCGTCTAATGACCTGATCACTGCACAATTTCCACAAGTAGGGGTCATCCCAAATAAAATGCTTAGCATCACTTTTAATTTTATCCCTTTGGGCCTTAGATGCTAAGGGAGGAAAAACAGAGGCAACTAAATAATTGACAATGTTAGCAAACCAGGGAGTAGAAAGAGAGTCAGAAATACTATACAATATATACAAATGATCATCCGGGAAATCATCCCGAATAGGTGAATCTGCATCAGAGACACGTTTGATCCAACTCAAATGATCAGCAACTAGATTTTGTGCTCCGCTCCTATCACAGATCTCCAAGTCAAACTCTTGGAGCCAGAGCATCCATCGGATCTACCTAGGCTTAGAATCAGCCTTCTTCAACAAGTACTTTAGAGCTGCATGGTCAGTATAAACAATAATGCGAGTACCAAGCAAATAAGATCGAAATTTTTCAAGAGCAAAAACTATGGCTAGAAGCTCTTTCTCAGTAGTAGTATAATTTGCTTGGGCAGCATCTAAAGTCCTAGAAGCATAATATATCACCCTGGGCAATTTATCAATTTTCTGAGCAAGGACAGCCCCCAATGCATAATTTGATGCATCACACATAAGCTCAAAAGGGGCTGTCCAATCGGGTGCCTGGATGATGGGGGTGGTAGTCAACGCTCTTTTGAGGCAATCAAAAGCCTCTTTGCATCTGTCATTAAAGTCAAACTCCACCTCCTTTTGCAACAAGTTGGACAGTGGAAGGGCTACTTTGCTAAAATCCCTTATAAAGCGCCTGTAGAATCCTGCATGACCAAGAAAAGATCGCACCTCTCGCACACAAGAGGGGTAAGGCAATTGTGAAATAACAGAAATTTTTGCAGGATCTACTTCAATACCCTTATTGGAAATAATGTGGCCTAAAACTATACCTTGCTCAACCATAAAATGACATTTTTCAAAATTTAGAACAAGGTTAGTTTCAATGCATCTATTCAAAACTTTTTCCAAACTATTCAAACAACCATCAAAAGAGGATCCATATACAGTGAAATCATCCATAAACACCTCTATGCAATTTTCTAAAAAATCACTGAAAATACTAATCATGCACCGCTGGAAGGTACCAGGGGCATTGCACAGGCCGAAAGGCATCCTCCTATAAGCAAAAGTGCTGAAGGGGCAGGTGAATGTGGTCTTTTCCTGATCCTCAGGAGCAATAGTAATTTGCATATAACCAGAAAAACCATCAAGGAAACAGTAGTGGGATTTACCTGCCAGGCGTTCAAGCATCTGGTCAATGAATGGCAGGGGAAAATGGTCCTTTTTGGTAACCTGGTTCAGCCTCCTATAGTCAATGCAGACTCTCCAATTGTTCTGCACCCGAGTAGGAATCAGCTCCTCCTTCTCATTTCTGATCACTGTGAGGCCAGTCTTCTTCGGGACTACCTGGACGGGACTCACCCATTGGCTATCGGAGATAGGATAAATGATTCCAGCTTGCAAAAGCTTGGTTATCTCCTTCTTCACTACATCAAGAATCACCGGGTTGAGTCTTCTTTGTGGTTGTCTTACTGGTTTAGCTCCATCCTCTAAATTTATTCGATGCATACATGTGGATGGGCTAATACCAGGAATGTCCGCCAGGGTCCAGCCTATAGCCTTCTTATGCTTCTTGAGAACTGACAACAACTTCTCCTCTTGCTCATCAGCAAGGGAGGCAGATATAATCATTGGAAAACTCTTGCTATCATCCAAGTAAGCGTATTTTAAATTTGATGGCAGAGGCTTCAATTCTGGTGTGGTCGGCTGGACAGTGGTAGAAGGAGATGGTTTCTCAGCCTTTACCTCATAAAGAAAGTCAGAGGTATGTGTACTTCCTGAAACATGGTTAGTCCTATCTGACTCTATAAAATCAATCTCGAGAGGTAAAACACCACCACCAGACATGCAATCAATATCACTCTCAGATTCACTCTCAGCTTCAAATTCAGACATATGATCAAGTACAATTTCAGACTCAATGCATGAAGAGTGAGAGGCATGCAGATTAGAATAAAGATCAGTCATGTATTCGTCAACAACATGGTCAATTATTTCAGCACGAAATACAGAAAGATCTTCAGATGGGTATTTTATAGCATCCAGAATATTAAAATGAACAGTTATGTCACCAAATTCCATAGACAGTGTGCCTGCATAAACATCTATCTTAGTTCTAGCAGTTTTCATAAAGGGTCTGCCTAGAATGATGGGAACTGATCCTTGAGAAAATCCATCTTCCATATTCAAGATATAAAAATCAACAGGGAAAATCAGTTCACCAACTCTAACTAAGACATCTTCTATGAAACCAACAGGATAGGCAACACTTCTATTAGCTAAATGAATTACCACATCAATTGACTGCAAGGGACCTAGAGATAGAGAATTAAAAATCGACAGAGGCATAACACTAACAGAGGCTCCTAAATCTAGCATGGCATTGTCAAACTTACTATTCCCTATAATACAAGGTATGCTGAATGTACCTGGATCTTTGCATTTTTCAGGAATTTGAGGAACAGATTTACCAATCAATGCGGAGACGTTTCTGCCCATGCTAATTCGTTCACTTCCTTTAAGCTTCCGCTTATTAGTGCACAACTCCTTCAAGAATTTGGCATATCTTGGAATTTGCTTTATTGCATCCAACAGAGGTATGTTTACCTCTACTTTTCTAAACGTTTCCAAGATCTCTTTCTCTGCCTCTTCCATTTTTTTGTTGGAAACTGCTCTTGGAGGGAATGGAAGAGGGGGAATGTGCTGCTTCTGCAAATCAGAATTACCTGTGGAAGAAGATTCACCTGCACAGAAATTGTTAGGTAAATTTTTGTCATCACCTTTTTCTGGAATAGAGTGAAGTTTGGCAGGTTCATTTGCAGATGAGGAAGGTGCTACGGGTTGAGGTTCTTGACATTGCTTTCCCGACCTCAATGAAATGGCACTGACATTTTTGGGATTTTGGACAGCTTGAGAACGCAGCTTGTCAGAATTCTGGGACTGTTGTTGATTCAATTGGGTAGCCAATTGTCCCATTTGATTGGTTAAGCTCTGAATGGAGGCTCTGGTCTCTTGCTGAAACTGCATGTTCTGCATAGTCATTTGCCTCACAAGTTCTTCGAGGGAAGGTTGTGGAGGGGCCTCAACTGTTGGCTGTTTCTGGGGTTGTTGCTGTTGTTGGATTGGTGGAGGAATGTATGGTCTGCTTGGGCCAGCAGCATTTTGGAAGGAAGGAGCAGGCTGCTGTTGTTGTTGCTGAGGGCTGGACCATCTGAGGTTAGGGTGATTCCTCCATCCAGGGTTATATCTGTTGCTAGAGAGGTCATAATTGTTCTGCTGTGGTTGATTTTGCTGCTGAGGTTGAGGAGGTCTATTGTAAATATTTACAGCATAAGCTTCAGGCTGCTCAATTGCTCCAGGTTGCTGCATGGAAGGGCAAAGGTGTGTATGGTGGTCAGCAGAGGAGCATAAACCACAAACCCTTGCGACAGGTACATATTTCTGATTCAAGGCCAGCTGGGTTACCAAGTTAACCAATGCATCCAGTTTGCCTTCAAGCTTCTTAGTTTCAGATGATGCAGATGGGCTTGTAGCTACCTCATGCACTCCTCTAATGACTATGGCATCATTTCTGGCGCTAAACTGCTGGGAGTTGGAGGCCATCTTTTTAATTAAATTTCTGGCTTCAGCAGGAGTCATGTCTCCAAGGGCTCCACCACTGGCAGCATCTATCATAATTCTCTCCATATTACTGGGTCCTTCATAAAAATATTGGAGAAGAAGCTGTTCTGAAATCTGATGGTGGGGGCAACTGGCACATAGTTTCTTAAATCTCTCTCAGTACTCATACAGGCTCTCTCCACTGAGTTGTCTAATACCTAAGATATCCTTCCTGATGGCTGTGGTCCTGGAAGCAGGGAAAATTTTTTCTAAGAATACTCTCTTAAGGTCATCCCAGCTCGTGATGGACCTTGGAGCAAGGTAATACAGCCAGTCCTTTGCCACTCCCTCTAATGAATGAGGAAAAGCCTTCAGAAATATGTGATCCTCTTGGACATCTGGGGGTTTCATGGTGGAGCAGACAATGTGAAATTCTTTCAAATGTTTGTGCGGGTCTTCACCTGCAAGGCCATGAAACTTTGGAAGCAAATGAATCAGTCCAGTTTTAAGAACATATGGGACATCCTCATCAGGGTATTGGATGCACAAGCTTTCGTAGGTGAAATCAGGTGCAGCCATTTCCCTTAGAGTCCTCTCACGAGGTGGAGGTTGTGCCATGTTCTCAGAATGTGCAAAATCAGAATGCTCAGAATCAGAATGCTCAAAATTATAATGCTCAAGATCAGGATGTTCAAAATCACCAATAACAGAATGCACAGATTCACCAGTTATGGAATGCTCAGACTGATCAAAAGGTATAAAATGATGCCTAACTAATCTATGAAATGTCCTATCTATCTCAGGATCAAAGGGTTGTAAGTCAGATGGATTGCCTCTAGTCATACACTACATTCAGCATGCACACAACTAGTTGCCTTGTCATGTAAATAAAGGTGTAGGTTTGAACTACAACTACCCTCAAATGATATCCAAATGACTTGAAATTTTGTGAGCAACCCTATAAAATGATGAGAAGATAGCACAAAAAATTTCAGACAAAAATTCAAAGTCTAACTATGAAAGCTAAAAATGGTAGGTTAAGAAAAATAAGTGAATAAAACTTGAAAAATAAAAAACTTTTGACAGAATCGCTTTTTTTGGACGATGGAGACCTCAGCCATCCTATGGCTGGCTGCCAAGGCGTAGGAAATTTTTTTCTACCCCAAATGCATATATAATAATTGCGATTTTGATAACCAGAGCAAAAGTTATGGCCGTTTGAAGTTTTGACAAACACAAAATTTGCTAGTTTTTTGGAACTTTCAAATATGACCAAACTAAAGGCTCTAGCTATTTTTCTCACAAAATATGGATTAAAAGAAGTTACCAAAAAAACATTCAGCCAAAAATAACAACCCTAGCTACTAAAACAAAAAATCTCAAATAATTCAGCATGGGTGGTCGCTAAAATCCGTCTCTAATTGATTTCTACTACTACTCTGTTTTTGCCGCAAGCACAATCTTCACTGCAAAACACCCAAGACTGAAACAGGGGAAACGCTTAATGGAAAAACTGAAACAGAACACACATTAAACAAAATACTAGGACACTAAACAACACTAACACACATACTAACACAATACTAACAATTAAGCATAAAACACGAAAGGATTAAACACACAACACTAGCTAGCTATTATGACCTTTGACACTGCTCCCCGGCAACGGCGCCAAATTTGATCGAGTCGTACCCGAATCAAATAAACATGAAAATGCAGTAACTAGGAAGTGATCTAGGTCGTTTCCCAACGAGCAGTGACAAACCAAATGTTCATAATATACTTGCAGTAACAGTAACGATTGGGGGGGGGGGGTTTGGTTGTTTGGTAATTAAAGAGCAGAACAAGTAAACTGGAATACGAAACTACTAATATTAAAAACGGGTTGTTTCCTCTGATTCAGAAGCCATTCTCTTATCCTGGGTTATGGAGAATTCGTCCCTAACAGTCAACCACTTAATCCAACCCTATTTCAATTTACTAAGCGAAAATCAACTTAGGGTTTTCAATACGTGATTAGGCACCACATACACCAGTTAGCCCTTCGTCCATTAAGCATGAACGCAAGTTAGGCTCAGAGGCAATTAATCGAACACGAAGCGTGCACTGATTAATGTTCACGAAATTGGGATAACTGGTGAAGGGAAAACTGCCAGGAAACCACATTACAAGCGAAACCTCAAAGAGAGTTGGGCTTCGTCCTCAAAAGGAAACAACACCAGAAAATCTAGCCTTCCATGGATTCAAACAGAAAACGCAAATGAAACATTAAATAGAAACGTAAATGAAAATAGAAGAAGAAGCAAGAACGAAACTGTAATTAGAAGTAGAAAACGTAAAATTGCATTACGTGAATAGTAGCATCAAGCAGAAAAACGAAAACCCTAAAACAAAAGCTCTGAATAATGAATAGCTTAACAGAATGCCCTGCACGAATCCCAAGGCAGCTATTTAAAAAGAGTCACTCAAAGTCACTGGGCCCTATTACAATACTCCGGCCCAAAACGAAATAAACACTGAACAACATAAAATAAAATTGCGAAATTTCCTAATTAGAAATTAACTAAGGTAAGCGCTGCTTTATTTGCCCTCTTCAAGTCCACAACCAAAATCCGTATTAAGCCCAATGTTTCATTAATTCCTGAAATTAGATTAAAAACATCAAATTAGCTAAATGAGCCCAAATAATAAAACTGCCTAATTAATTGACAATTAAGACCAATCAATAATTAAAATGGTGCAAAAAGGGTTTAGAAAATAGAAGAAAATGATGGCACATCACTCGTGGGCCAAGCCAGGTTTTTATGTAAGCCGAGCCGAGCCTTAAAAAAAAAGCCTATGACAGGTAATGAGCCAAGCTCAAGCCTTACGTATTCAACTCAAGCCAAGCTCAAGCCTAGTAAAGCTTGGCTTGGCTTGGCTCATTTCCACCCCTACTCTCCCTCCATTCATCTTCTCATACCGCAAACTCTTATCCATGGTTTCCTATGGTGGTGAGCTTCTTCTAGACTCATTTTCTCATTGAAGTGGCGTCTTCAATCATCTTTCTTCCTTCTCCATTCCGCTGTCATTCATCTTCAAGAAGCCAAAGACTCCATTGATGAAGAAGATCCAAGGTGTACAAGCTCTACATGGAGCTACATCACGTTGTGTCTATGTTTTTTCTATTAATCATCATTAAACAAATAGTTACAAGGATTATTTTTTTAAGAAGGTTAAATTATTCATTTGGTCCCTATAGTTTCATGATTCTTACCTTTTTAGTCCCTATAGTTTACATTTTAATTCTCTTTTAGTCCTTGTTGTTTAAAAGTGTTCTTTTTAGTCCTTATAGTTTGAAAGTGATATTTTTAATCCCTATAATTTGTATTTTAATTACCTATTAGACCTTACTACAAAAAAATATAAAAATAATTAGCTAAAAATTAGTAATAAATTACCAATTATTTTTTTACAAATTATCTTACCATAAATTAGTTACGAATTACTTGCTAATATTTTTGTAGTTAATTGTAATTGATAATATTACTCATATTTTGATGGTAAGGACTAAAATGGAATTAAAATATAAAATATAGGGACTAAAAAGACCACTTTCAAACTATAGGAACTAAAAGAAAATTAAAATACAAATTATAAGGACTAAAAAAATCACTTTCAAAACTATAGGGACTAAAACATAATTAAAATGTAAACTATAGGGACTAAAAAAACCACTTTCAAATTATAGGGACCAAAAAGGTAAGAATCGTGAAACTATAAAGACCAAATGTGTAATTTAACCTTTTAAGAAAAAATTATAAGAATTAAAATCAACAAAAAAAATTAAAAACCAAATCAGTATATTTGGAGAGACTAAAAAATATTCAATCTTTTAAAAAGTTATTAAGATAAATAGATTTTAAATTTTCATGTTATTTTTTTACAATATCAACTACTTAGAAATCATACAAATTAGATAATTATTCTAAAAATTAACAAACTTGATCATTCGGCACAATAATTTGTGAGTGATAAGACAAAAATAGTGCATTCTAAATATAATACTTATTGGAGTAGAAGATTTATGAGACAAAAACAACATGCCCAAGAGGAAGAAAAATAACAGGCTTAAGTATGCTTTTAAGTATGATTTTGTTTCCCCAAAGTTAGTACTTTTTCATTTTTATCTATAAGTTTATTTTTTTTAATTTTAGTATCGGAAAATTAGCTTTTTCAATTTTGGTTCATGTAAGTTTTTTTATTCATTTTTAGTTATTGTAAATTTGTATTTTTTTTCAATTTTAGAACCTTTACAATTTCATTTTTTTCATTTATAGTTGTCATATGCTCACGGAATCAAAATTGAAAACAAACGGCTAAAAATCAGCAAGATATCGTATAGAAACAAAAAAAAATACACAAGGTTAAGTAAAAATGAATGAAACAATTTAAGTCAAAATAATAAGAACTCAATTTCTATAAATGAAATTAAATGGATGGATTGATTTGATGATTGATCACCTTGGAGGCGGCGTTGGTGTGTGGCTAAGCGGAGGCGGCTTAGGAGAGCGCAATGATCTCATGGGCATTTCCCCAGAAAACGGTGGACTTCAGTCGGAGAAGTTTACAGCAGACATCGAGGTGGAAGGCGGAGGTGGAGGCAGTGTCATACCCTAATATCGTCTGGGGACCATTGTTTGATGGCCTGCAACCTTTGCTTGACCGCTTCAAGGTACTTAACATCCATTGTTAGGTAATCCATGAAGTTCCGTGGCATGCCGAAAGTCGAAAGGGAGCATTGTCGCGCAATTCGTAAAGTTCCGCAACATTCCAGAGGTCAAAAAAGGGATTATTGCGCAATCCATACGGTTTCGCGGCATTACGGAAAGAAAATAAGTGTCGTTACGTAATCCATAAAGTTCTGTAACGTTACGAAAAAAGAATCAGCAAAAAAAACAAAAGGGGGTGTATTTAGTAAAAAGGCGTGTGCAAATAGCAACCAGGCCTACTTGGGCCTTCCAGGGTGTTCCAACAGAAGACGGTGCCTTTTGGTGGAAGCAACCCAGCTCGCCTTGGTGAGCTGAGCTCGCCTGGGTGAACTAGGCGGCAACCACCTCCCTCTTTTCGCCTATAAATAGGGGGAAAAGGGCAGAGTTATTTGGTTCAGCCCTTCTGGTATTTAGGATTCTCTTGAAATTAGTGAGAAAAATTGTTTCCGTGAAGAAAATCCAAGCCGAGGCACTTCCGTAACGCTTTCGAGACGTTTCCGTGGGCGATTTCATGAAGATTCTTCACCGTTCTTCATCATTCTTCATTCGTTCTTCGTCATTCTTCGGTCTTCAACCGGTAAGTTCCCGAAACCGAATCTTTCAATTCATTCTATGTAACTTTAGTGGTCCCCACTTGTTTCGCGTGCTTTTATTTTCATTTCGTTTGTTCTCTGTATCCCTTTTTGACGTGCTTTAACCATTTATTTAAGCCGTTTTCTCACCTAATCAATAATAAAATGAATTTCCACCGATCATTTGAGTTGTAATATCGTTTAATCTCTGTTAAAATAAAATCCAAACAATCTTTCACGCCGTAACCACATTTAAAACCAAAAGAGGCAAAATAATAATAAAATAATCAAAATATCTTTTAATAAAATAATCCAAAAAAATCAATCGGACGCTTTTCTTTGGGATTTTTCTTAATTGAATTGACTAATAACCAAAGTGAAACTAAGGCTAAAATCAACTCACAAATCAAGCTTTGTCCATAAAAATCACCTAAAAACCGTTTTAAAGTCCAATGCCTTAAATGGTCCTCTTTGCTTTTATTGGTTAACGTGGACTTTCGAAAGCCTAAAGTCAACATGTAACTTTGTCACTACTTTCAAAAACCAAGAGATCATTAATGGCCCAATGCCTTAATGTTTCTCTCCTTTCAAAAGAATCAAAAGATTGTTTAAATGGTCCAACGCCTTAAACAACTTTTTTGGTCACAATATATCTTGCAAAAAAGATAAAAACAACTTAACCAACGTTCAGTTCTCAAAGAACTACGTAGGTTTGATTTCCTTATCACGATTGAGGAATACGTAGGAGCAATGGAAACACCCTTGTCGACCACAAAAAGATAAAAAATACAAAAGGCATAAAAACGTAAAAGGGAAAATAAAACAATTTGAAGTCATATTTGCACACTCGATTAAAGGCTGCCGTCCCTTGTGACGGACGCGTGGGGTGCTAATACCTTCCCCGTGCGTAAATACAAACTCTCGAACCTTTCACACTTAAAGTTCGTAGACCACAACTTTTCTGTTTTTTCCGACGTTTTCCTCGAATAAAAGTTGGTGGCGACTCCCCGCATTTTCCTTTCTTGGAAGACGCACCCATGAGCCCCGCGTCGCCCTCCCGCTGAAGGGTAGGTTGCGATAGGCAGCGATGGGGTCGAGCACCCACGATATGTCGAGCGTCGTGCATAGGCATGCAGGGGCTTCATGGCAGGGAGCCAGGAGGGGGAGAGCGTGCCAACATTGAGGACGAGGGCAGCGATGCACGGGGTGAAGTCGGGGAGCTCCTCAATGGCATGGAGCATGGTGGGGCAGGCGCCAGCAGAGAAGAGTGTGTTGGCAACGATGTCCATGGAGATGAAGTTGGTGATGATTGGATCAGGGGGGATTGGGAACGGAGCTTGGAGAGAAGGTGCCATGCCTTCGAACCCCATTGGTTTTGAGTTTCGGTAGTGTTTGGGTCCATAGAGAAAAAAAAAAGTGCGTTGAAGAAGTGAGGAAGAAAGAAAGAAAGAGGTGAGAAGTAAAAAAAGTGTAGCGAGTGAAAGTATTTTTAAGAATTATTTTGAATGACTACATCGAGTGAAAGTATTCTTAAGAATTATTTAAAAATGATGGCACTTTATATTTTAATAAAAAATATGTTTCAAGATTATAACAAATATTATATATTTTAATTAAATTAATCAACTAAACACATAAAAATACAATGAATAAATATATAGAATTATATTAATTACAGTAATTCATGGGATTACCATGAGTATATATACTTATTAAATCAATCAATTAAATAATTAAATTTTATATTGATTCTTATTTTATATAATATGGTATTAATCAATTAATTAAACTTTATATATATTTTTTAATTAAATTAATATGTTGTATAATAATGGTAATGTTTTAAATATGATTTTTTAATAATTAAGGTAATCTTATATGGAATGTTTTTTTTCCTTTTTGTAACAAATGTGGAATTTATTCTTTAAAATTACATATTATTAATTCATTAAAAATTAATTCAATAAAATGTGTTTTATATTCTAATAGTTGGGCTTGGAACTTTGTAAAATGTTGCTATTGGTGATATTGTAATTGCCCTTGGCCCCTACTAAGGGACTAACAACTTTTTTTATTCCAAGAATGTTCTTTTCATAATTTTATTGAATAAAATGCACAACAAAATTCATATTTCATTGCATAATCAAATTCGTCTCCCTATTAAAACGGAATAGTGATCAATTGTATATTATACAACCGAATCGTTGTATACTTATTTTTGCCCTAAATATAACAACAAAATCATGATTTTGTCGTTATGTTTTTCAGCACACCCCCTTATTACAACAAAATTTTGATCTATTGTTTAAGTTTTTTTTATCACAACAAAATTGAGATTCCATTGTTATTTTTTTTTTGGCACCCCGCTTATCATGAAGGAATCATGATTTCATTGGAAAAAAATTAAACAATGGAATCTAAATTTCGTTGTATTGCTTTTTTTTATAAAAAAAATGAACAAGGAAAAAAATACATATTGTGTTTTTTTATTGATTGAACACTACTTTTCCTAACACGCGTTGATTGAACACTTCTTTTTTCTGATACACATACCAACCATATTAAATATAAATGCAGTCTAAACCATCTATATTGTTGAACCAAAGCCATTGTGTTCTCCTCTACCTCTAAAGTCACCTTTATCTAAGCCACCTCTATTATGGTAACCACCTCCCTAGTTCCCACCACCTACTCCAACAAAATTTTCATTTGAACCTTCATTTACACCATCATCGCTTGGGGCATTTGTTGTGTTCCAACTGCTATTGCTTCTCTAAATGGTGTTTTGATTAACATCACCAGATCCAAAATTCCAATTACTTTTCTTGCCCCATTTATAATATTTATTTCCAACACTCCAAGAAGATTTGTTAGAGTTCCAATTGTTATTGCTTGGATTAGAAGCCTAGTTACCACTGCTCCTAGAGTCAAAATAAGTGAGGATATGTTGCTTGATGTTTTAAGGAAAACAATTACAAATGCTATCGGAGGTAGAAAAATTTTAGTTGACTTTTTTTTACCGCCAACCTGTTTATGTAGGTGATAATTGTGTTGAATACGAGTGTATGGAGCCTAAACGTGACAATGATGTGTAAAAAATATTTATCATCTTTTCAAAATTTAGTAGCAAAGGTCTAATTGATTTGAATGCAACTTCTGGTCGATCAGTAGATGAAGTTTTTGCCCTACTATGCAAACCAAGGAAACTCAGATATGTCGATGAGATCATTGCTCAGATGCCTGATAAATCTGTGTAGTCATGTTTGTTTTTACTTTATAAAAATCATACGTTTTTTTTTTAAAAAAGAAAAGTCTTTATTGGTACTATATGTGTGTTGTTTAAACAGTTGTTGAATGCAAATAGAAAAGTAACTGAACCATAACATAAACTAAAAAAAGTCAAAACAACAATAGTTATGCATAATACAACAAAATATACCAATAATGCAACAATAAAGCAAAAGGTCAACCACCTCTGCCACCCTTACCACTATCCTTGTCAATCCTTTTCTTGGGTCTCTCTGCATCTAAGTTGCACTCAGCTCCTAAGCCCTTCTGCAACAATTTTAAAGCTTGTCGTATAAGCCGATGATGACTTATGCCCTTTGGAATAGCTCTGAGGTTCAACAAGCTCTACATAGCTACTAATGCTATCCATAATCAGTCCTGCAATAACAATTGCATTACAATTGGTAACTATTTTTTCAATGAGAATGCAGAAAAAAATAAAATTGAAAATCCAATTTAAATTACCAGGCAAGAGTAGTCTCCATCTAGTACATAACTTGGTAGTGGCTGCCCAAGCTATGGTTGTACTCTAACCAACGATAAACGTACGAGACCACATAGTGGTTGTCCCTCCTTTGGCGGAATGACATAGGGATGGGAAACCTTGTAAAACAAGGGCAAATAGTTATAGGTGCAAGCCCAAGGACCCCCAGGTGGCACAACATTGCCAAGAGGAATGATATGTCATTGCCACTCTGCACACCTAATCACAAAGCTTATATGCAAGACGAAGAGGTGGCTAGCGTGGAACTATTTGGACATGGCTAAATTGCCTCTGCACCATCTCTAGACGATAAGGCCTCACACTAGTCTCGCATATAATAAAGCTAGAGAAAATAGACAATTGTGTTAAAGGCCTCACTGCCCTATGGTCCTCAAATGGACACCACACGACAACATCCATTTGTAGGTCATCCAGTCTCTCACTCACACAAAAGGGAATGCCCAAAACCTCTCAACAGCTTCCATCTAGTGGCTACCAGGTCATACATAACATACTCCTCCATCTTTGAGTAGCCAACAGTGAGTAGATGCGCAAATACCCATGACTGCAAACAATATCAATAAGAATATTAATTACAATATTAAAACAAATTAAAATACTAAAATAATTTACTTACCATGAGTATGTCATATAACCTCCACACTGCTTGTTGCTAAATTGGCTCACATAGGAGAGATGGTTGTACAGGTACGCTAGTGCAACTACTCCTCATTCTTACTCGTGGCAAACATTCATGTTACCAAGGTAATTAAGGTAGGCGACTTGGACGTGATTGAAGGACTTGTTGGCAAATATCATATTGCCAATCAAGTGCAAGAGATAAGTCGTCGCAACCCAAACATAAGAGCCTGATTCAATGTAATGGTTGTAAAGGTCTTCTAGCCACGTTAACCTTACCCTAGCATCAGCGTTTCCCACCACAAAAGCCTTTGTCTCTGTCGGAATGCCCAAATGACTCATCAGTAGGATCTTCACCAACTTTCTATCAAAGAATGACGGGACATGATTGATGTGCCATTATTTTCTCCTATTTCTTAACTCTTTTTGCACCATTTTTAGTACTGATTAATCTTCATTGTGAAATTAATTAGGCAGTTTTATTATTTGGGCCCATTCATCTAATTTGATGTTTTTAATCTAATTTCAGGAATTAATGAAGCATTGGGCTTGAATCCATAATTGGGCTTGAACTTGAAGATGACAGACTATTTTATTCAACAAAATTTTATCTTATCTAGACTTTATCTTATCTAGATATTATTTAGATTTGATCTCATCTATATATTATTTCATCTAGATCTTATCTTATCTAGATTTTATTTTATTTTTATTTAAGGGCAAGGATTATAATCAGATTTGTAAGCTTTGGGGCTGGAAAACTATATAACAACACCAAGGTTCTAGTCTAGGCTCTTCTCTTCCCTTCTCTCCTCTCTTTCTCCAATATTCGTTATTTGAGTGAGAGGCTTCTCTTCTTCTATTAGACATTTTTTCATTTTGCAATTCCAGTTTTTACTTTTCGTTCAGCAATAAAATTTCGTTCTTCAATCCATAATTTCGTTATCTATTGATTAATGGAAGGCTAAGTCTCCAGCGTTGTTTTCTCTTGAGGATCAAGCACAGTTCTCTCTGAGGTTCTATTATTACTATTAAATTCTGTTCAGTTTTTCCTTTTCACTAACTACTCCGAATTTGTTGCTATTAAGTCATGCAGGCATAGTGCTTGATTAATTGTCTCTACGCTTAATTTACGTTCATGCTTAAAGATCATGTATGATTAATTGGTGTATGTGTTGCTTAATCACATAATGAACGCCTTATGTTAAATTTCGCTTATTAATTTAATTTAGGGTTGGATTAAGTGGTTGAACTGATAAAGGATCCCCTCTCGTAACCTAGGATAAGAGACTTGCTTGTGACTCAAGGGGAACCAACGTTTTTAAATTAGGAAATTTTCAAATTCAAATCTATTCCCTGTTAAATTTACAAATTCAAACAACCCCCCCCCCCCCCCCCCCCCCCATTTGTTACTATTTTCCTACTATTTGTCATGAACATTTGGTGTATCATTGCTCGTTGGGAAACGACCTAGGATCACTTCCTAATTACTACATTTTAATGTTTATTTGATTCGGGTACGACCTCGATCAAATTTGGCGCCGTTGCTGGGGAGCAGTGTACAAAGGTTCATAATAGCTAGTGATTCATGTTTTATGTTTAGTTGTTTTATGCTTTCGTGTGTTGTGTTAGTTTTGTGTTCGTGTTGCGTTAAGTGTGTTTAGAGTCTTGTTATTTTGTTTAGTGTGGTGTTTTGTTTTAGTTTTTCTGTTCAGCACTTCCCCTGTATCAGTTTTTGTGTTTTGCTATGAATAGTGCTTTGCGACGGATTTAGCGACCACTTTTGTGAACTGGAAAACAGGGTAGTAGTGGAAATCCCTTAGTGACAGATTTTAGAGACCACCCTTGCTGAATTAATTGGGATTTTTTTGTTTTGGTAGCTATAGTTGTTATTTTTGGCTGAATGTTTTTATGGTCACTTCTTTTGATCCATATTTTGTGGGAAAAATAGTTGGAACCTTTAGTTTGGTCAGATTTGAAAGTTCCAAAAAAGTAGCAAATTTGATTTTTGTCAAAACTTCAAACGGCCATAACTTTTGCTCCGGTTATCAGAATCGCTATTATTATATATGTATTTGGGGTAGGAAAAAATTTACAATGCGGTGGTAGCCTGCCATAGGCTGGCTGAGGTCTCCTTCTTCCAAAAATTGCGATTTTGTCAAAAGTTTTTTATTTTCCAAGTATTATTCTCTTATTTTTCTCAACTTATCATTTTTAGCTTCTATAGTTAGACTTTGAATTTTTGTTTGAAATTTTTGGTGCTATCTTCTCATAATTTTATAAGGTTGCTCACAAAATTTCAAGTCATTTGGATATCATTTAATGGTAGCTGTAGTTCAAACCTACATTGTTACTTGCATAAGAAGGCAACTAGTTGTGCATGCTGAATATAGTGTATGACTAGAGACAATCCATCTGACTTACAACCCTTTGATCCTAAGATAGATAGGACATTTCATAGATTAGTTAGACATCAGTTAGTACCTTTTGAGCATCCTGAGCATTCTGTTATTGGTGATTTTGAGCATTATTGTTTTGAACATTCTGAGAACATGGCACAACCTCCACCCCGTGAGAGGACTCTAAGGGAAATGGCTGAACCTGATTTCACCTACGAAAGCTTGTGCATCCAATACCCTGATGAGGATTTCCCATATATTCTTAAAACTGGACTGATCCATTTGCTTCCAAAGTTTCATGGCCTTGCAGGTGAAGACCCGCACAAACATCTGAAAGAATTCCATATTGTCTGCTCCACCATGAAACCCCCAAATGTCCAGGAGAATCACATATTTTTGAAGGCCTTTCCTCATTCTTTAGAGGGAGTGGCAAAGGACTGGCTTTATTAACTTGCTCCACGGTCCATCACGAGCTGGGATGACCTCAAGAGAGTATTCAACAACAACAACAACGCCTTATCCCACTAGGTGGGGTCGGCTACATGGATCAACTTCCGCCATAATGTTCTATCAAGTACCATACTTCTATCCAAATCATTAAGTTCGAGATCCTTTTTGATAACCTCTCTTATAGTCTTTTTGGGTCTTCCTCTGCCTCGAATTGTTTGTCTTCTCTCCATCTGGTCTACTCTCTTCACTACAGAGTCTACCGGTCTTCTCTCTACATGCCCAAACCACCTAAGTCTATTTTCCACCATCTTCTCTACAATAGGCGCTACTCCAACCCTCTCTCTAATAGCTTCGTTTCTAATTTTATCCTGTCGAGTCTTACCACACATCCACCGCAACATCCTCATCTCCGCTACACCTACTTTATTCTCATGTTGGCTCTTGACCGCCCAACATTCTGTTCCGTACAAAATCGTCGGTCTTACCGCAGTCCGATAAAACTTTCCCTTTAGCTTGATCGGTACCTTTGCATCACATAACACCCCCGATGCTTTTCTCCATTTCATCCATCCTGCTTGAATGCGATGATTCACATCCCCTTCAATTTCCCCATCATCCTGTATTACAGACCCAAGATATTTAAACCGTGTGACTTGAGGGATAATATGGTCTCCTATTTTCACCTCTGAGTTAGAAACCCTCCTTCTTTTGTTGAACTTACATTCCATATACTCCGATTTGCTTCTGCTTAGGCGAAAGCCATGTGTTTCTAGAGCTCGTCTCCAAGTTTCCAACCTCTCATTCAACTCCTCCCTCGACTCTCCAAGGAGGACTATGTCATCTGCAAAAAGCATGCATCTCGGCGCTATCTCTTGGATTTGTTCTGTGAGGACATCCAGAATTAAGGTAAAAAGGTAGGGGCTAAGGGTTGACCCTTGATGCAAACCAATTGTGATGGGAAAATCGTCTGACTCTCCACCCTGTGTCCTAACACTAGTCGATACCTTATCATACATATCTTGGATAGCTCGAATATATGCAACCCTAACCCCTTTCTTCTCTAGAGCTTTCCACAAAATCTCTCTAGGCACTCTATCATACGCTTTCTCCAAGTCAATAAAAATCAAGTGCAAGTCTTGTTGGGCCATGCGATATTGCTCCATCACCCGCCGTAATAAATAAATCGCTTCCATGGTCGACCTTCCCGGCATGAAACCAAATTGATTCTTAGTAACTTGAGTCTCCTTTCTTAATCTCCGTTCGATCACTCTTTCCCATAATTTCATGGTATGACTCATGAGCTTGATTCCCCTATAATTTGCACAATTTTGTATATCCCCCTTGTTCTTATAGATTGGCACTAACGTGCTTCTCCTCCATTCCTCCGGCATGCGTTTTGACCTCAGAATTTCGTTAAAGAGTTCGGTGAGCCACTCAAGACCTCTATCTCCAAGAGTTTTCCACACTTCAATAGGTATGTTGTCTGGCCCCACCGCCTTACCGTTACTCATTCTTTTCAACGCTTCCTTTACTTCCTGTTTCTGAATCCGACGATAGTACTTATAGTTCCGGTCCTCTTCTCTTGTGTCTAGACTGCTAGAGTCATATCCATATCCATCATTAAATAAGTTGTGGAAATACGCCTTCCACCTTTCCTTGATATCTTTTTCATGCACTAAGACTTTGCCTTCTTCATCCTTAACACACTTTACTTGATCCAAATCTCTAGTCTTCCTCTCTCTACCCTTAGCAAGCCTATATATAGATCTTTCTCCGTCCCTGGTTCCTAGAGCTTGGTATAGTCCGTCAAAAGCTTGGGCTCTTGCCTCACTCACCTCCTTTTTGGTTTCATTTCTAGCTATCTTATACTTATCCCAAGTTTCAGAATTTCTACACCTAGACCACTCCTTGAAACACTCCTTTTTTACTCTAACTTTGCTCTGAACATTTTCATTCCACCACCACGATTCTTTACCCCTAGGTCCAAAACCTCTAGATTCACCCAACGTCTCTTTAGCCACTTTAATAATCTCTTGGGACATCTTGTTCCACATATCATTTGCACTTCCTTGTGATTGTCCACACCATCCCTCCCATATCTTTTGTTGGAAGATTCCTTGTTTCTCACCCTTCAAGTGCCACCATTTGATCCTTGGTGCTACCATAGGACTTCTTCTCTTTGCCCTATCTCTAATTCTTACATCCATAACCAAAACTCTATGTTGGGTAGTCAAGCTCTCTCCCGGGATAACTTTATAGTTCAAGCAATACTTCCTATCAGACTTCCTGATAAGGAAGAAATCTATCTGAGAACATGTCCCTCCACTTTTGTAAGTGATGAGATGTTCCTCTCTTTTCTTAAACCATGTATTGGCTATAGAAAGATCCAAAGCCTCCGAAAACTCCAAGATGGATTTACCCTCCCCATTCATCTCCCCTAGGCCAAAACCCCCATGCACCCCCTCAAAACCTCTAGCCATGCTACCTACATGTCCATTGAGATCCCCTCCTAGGAAAACTTTCTCTCCTTGGGGTATGTCCTGAAGTACCCCTTCTAGATCCTCCCAAAATTTTACCTTAAAGTGTTATGCTAACCCAACCTGAGGTGCGTACCCACTAATAACATTAAAGGTGTCCTGTCCCACTACCAATTTTAAGGCTATGATACGATCTCCTACTCTTCTTACATCCACGACATCCTTCTTCCACTCCTTGTCCACAATAATCCCTACCCCATTTCTTGATCTGATTTTTCCCGTATACCACAGCTTAAATCCCGAGTTGTCTAATTCTTTCGCTTTTTCACCTGTCCACTTAGTTTCTTGTAGGCACATAAAATTGATCTTCCTCCTCACCATAACATCCACTATTTCCATAGATTTTCCAGTAAGTGTGCCTATATTCCATGTACCAAAGCGAATCCTCTTGTCATGAACTAGCTTCTTTACCCACACCCGTTCACGAAAATGTGGGAACCCTTGCTTACTTTTCACTACATCCGGGCGGCGATGCAGCGGCCCTTGCTCTTTTGACACTGTACTCGAGCCATACAGCGCGTTGCTTCCGGGCAACGACCTAGCATTCACATTATTACGTAATTGATCCATGTCATAGAGATTCGACAAAGTTTAACGTTGGCTGTCGAAAGCCTAACACAACCCTCTCCTTTTATCCGGGCTTGGGACCGGCTAAGAATAGCAAAGCTAACCTAGGCAGGATTACCTCAAGAGAGTATTCTTAGAAAAAAATTTCCCAGCTTCCAGGACCACGACCATCAGAAAAGATATTTCAGGAATTAGGCAACTCAGTGGAAAGAGCTTATATGAATACTGGGAGAGATTTAAGAAACTATGTGCCAGTTGTCCTCACCACCAGATTTCTGAGCAGCTTCTCCTCCAATATTTTTATGAAGGACTCAGTAACATGGAAAGAAGTATGATAGATGCTGCCAGTGGTGGAGCCCTTGGAGACATGACCCCTGCCGAAGCCAGAAATTTAATTGAGAAGATGGCTTCCAACTCCCAGCAATTTAGTGCCAAAAATGATGCTATTGTCATTAGAGGAGTGCATGAAGTAGCCACGAATTCATCTTCATCAGCCGAGACTAAGAAGCTTGAAGGTAAACTAGATGCCTTGGTTAACCTGGTAACCCAACTGGCCGTGAATCAAAAATCTGCACCTGTTGCCAGACTCTGTGGTTTATGCTCCTCTGCCAACCACCACACATACCTTTGCCCTTCTGTGCAACAATCTGAAGCAATTGAACAGCCTGAAGCTTATGCTGCAAACATCTACAACAGACCTCCTCAACCTCAGCAGCAAAATTAGCCACAACAGAACAATTATGACCTCTCCAGCAACAAGTACAATCCTGGGTGGAGGAATCATCCCAAACTTAGATGGTCGAATCCTTCACAACAGCAGCAACAACAACCTTATTTTCAGAATGTTGCTGGCCCAAGCAGACCATACATTCCTCCACCAATCCAACAACAACAGCCCCAGAAATAGCAAACAGTTGAGGCTCCTCCGCAACCTTCCCTTGAAGAACTTGTGAGGCAAATGATTATGCAAAATATGAAGTTTCAAAAAGAGACTAGAGCCTCCATTCAAAGCTTAACTAATCAGATGAGACAATTGGCTACATAGTTAAATCAACAACAGTCCCAGAATTCTGACAGATTACCTTCTCAATCTGTCCAGAATCCCAAAAATGTGAGTGCCATTGCATTGAGGTCGGGAAAGCAGTGTCAAAAACCTCAACCAGCAACATTCTCCTCATCCGCAAATGAACCTGCACAACTTCACTCTACTCTAGAAAAAGATGATGACAAAAATTTACAAAGTAAGTTACCTAACAATTTCTATGCAGGAGAATCTTCCACTGGTAATTCTGATTTACAGAAGCAGCATACCTCTACTGGATGCAATAAAGAAAATTCCAAGATATGCTAAATTCTTGAAGGAGTTGTGCACTAATAAGCAGAAGCTTAAAGGAAGTGAAAGAATTAGCATGGGCAGAAATGTCTCCGCATTGATTGGTAAATCTTTTCCCCAAATCCCTGAAAAATGTAAAGATCCAGGTACATTCAGCATACCTTGTATTATAGGGAACAATAAGTTTGACAATGCCATGCTAGATTTAGGAGCTTCTGTTAGTGTTATGCCTCTGTCTATTTTTAATTCTCTATCTCTTGGTCCTTTGCAGTCAACTGATGTGGTAATTCATTTAGCTAATAGAAGTGTTGCCTATCTTGCTGGTTTCATAGAAGATGTCTTAGTTAGAGTTGGTGAACTGATTTTCCCTGTTGATTTTTATATTTTGAATATGGAAGAAGGATTTTCTAAAGGATCAGTTCCCATCATTCTAGGCAAACCTTTTATGAAAACCGCTAGAACTAAGATAGATATATATGCAGGCACACTATCTTTGGATTTTGGTGATATAACTGTTCATTTTAATATTCTTGATGCTATGAAACACCCATCTGAAGATCTTTCTGTATTTCGTGTTGAAATAATTGACCATATTGTTGATGAATACATGACTGATCTTCATTCTAATCTGCATGCCTGTCACTCTTCATGCATTGAATCTGAATTTGTACTTGATCATATGTCTGAATTTGATGCTGAGAGTAAATCTGAATTTGATATTGATTATATGTCTGGTGATGTTTTACCTCTTGAGATTGATTTTCTAGAGTCAGATAGAACTAACCATGTTTCAGGAAGTACATATACCTCTGACTTTCTTTATGAGGTAGAGACTGAGAAACCATCTCTTTCTACCACTATCCAGCCACCCACACCAGAATTGAAGCCTCTGCCATCAAATTTAAAATATGCTTATTTGGATGATAGCAAAAGTTTTCCAGTAATTATATATGCCTCCCTTGCTGATGAGCAAAAGGAGAAGCTATTATCAGTTCTCAAGAAGCATAAAAAGGCTATAGGTTGGACCCTGGCGGACATTCTTGGTATTAGCCCATCCACATGTATCCATCAGATAAATTGAGAGGATGGGGCTAAACCAGTAAGAAAGCCACAGAGAAAACTCAACCCAGTGATTCTTGATGTAGTGAAGAAGGAGGTAACCAAGCTTTTGCAAGCTGGAATCATTTATCCTATCTCCGATAGCCAATGGGTGAGTCCCGTCCTGGTAGTCCCGAAGAAAACCGGCCTCACCGTGATCAAAAATGAGAAGGAGGAGCTGATTCCTACTCGGGTGCAGAACAGTTGGAGAGTTTGCATCGACTATAGGAGGCTGAACTAGGTTACCAAAAAGGACCATTTTCCCCTGCCATTCATTGACCAGATGCTTGAACGCCTGGCAGGTAAATCTCACTACTGTTTCTTTGATGGTTTTTCTGGTTATATGCAAATCACAATTGCTCCTGAGGATCAAGAAAAAAACCACATTCACCTGCCCCTTCGGCACTTTTGCCTATAGGAGGATGCCTTTCGGCCTGTGCAATGCCCCTGGTACCTTCCAGCGGTGCATGATCAATATTTTTAGTGATTTTTTAGAAAATTGCATAGAGGTGTTTATGGATGATTTCACTGTATATGGATCTTCTTTTGATGTTTGTTTGGATAGTCTGGAAAAGGTTTTGAATAAATGCACTGAAACTAACCTTGTTCTAAATTTTGAAAAATGTCATTTTATGGTTGAGCAAGGTATAGTTTTAGGCCACATTATTTCCAATAAGGGCATTGAAGTAGATCCTGCAAAAATTTCAGTTATTTCACAATTGTCATACCCTTCTTGCGTGCGAGAGGTGCGATATTTTCTTGGTCATGCAGGATTATACAGGCACTTTATAAGAG
Organism: Glycine max; assembly: GCF_000004515.6. Classification (NCBI taxonomy): domain Eukaryota; kingdom Viridiplantae; phylum Streptophyta; class Magnoliopsida; order Fabales; family Fabaceae; genus Glycine; species Glycine max. Next base: position 29,096,767 of record NC_038256.2, on the reverse strand, counting down.
ATTTTTGCAAAGTAGCCCTTCCACTATCCAACTTGTTGCAAAAGGAGGTGGAGTTTGACTTTAATGATAAATGCAAAGAGGCTTTCGATTGCCTCAAAAGAGCACTGACTACCACCCCCATCATCCAGACACCCGACTGGACAATCCCTTTTGAGCTTATGTGTGATGCATCCAATTATGCATTGGGGGCTGTCCTTGCTCAGAAAATTGATAAATTGCCTAGGGTGATATATTATGCTTCTAGGACTTTAGATGCTTCCCAAACGAATTATACTACTACTGAGAAAGAGCTACTAGCCATAGTTTTTGCTCTTGAAAAATTTCGTTCTTATTTGCTAGGTACTCGCATTATTGTTTATACTGACCATGCAGCTTTAAAATACTTGCTGAAGAAGGCTGATTCAAAGCCTAGGTTGATCCGATGGATGCTCTGGCTCCAAGAATTTGACTTGGAGATCCGTGATAGGAGCGGAGCACAAAATTTAGTTGTTGATCATTTGAGTCAGATCGAACATGTGTCTGATGAGGACTCACCCATTCGGGATGATTTCCCAGATGATCATTTATATATATTGTATAGTATTTCTGATTCTCTTTCTACTCCTTGGTTTGCTAACATTATTAATTGTTTAGTTGCTTCTGTTTTTCCTCCCTTAGCATCTAAGGCTCAAAAAGAAAAAATTAAAAGTGATGCTAAGCATTTTATTTGGGATGACCCCTACTTGTGGAAATTGTGCAGTGATCAGGTCATTAGACGATGCATTCTAGATCATGAGACTGACTCAGTCCTGTAGTTCTATCATTCTTCCACATCGGGAGGCCATCTGGGTGTTCAAAGGACAGCTCGCAAAGTGCTTGACTGTGGCTTTTATTGGCCCACCCTCTTTGAATATGCGTGGAAGATTTATAGCACTTGTGAGCAGTGTCAGAGAGCAGGAAGTGCACTTACATGGCGACAACAAATGCCTCAGCAACCTATGCTATTTTGTGAGGGGTTTGATGTCTGGGGTATAGATTTCATGGGCCCTTTTCCTGTATCTTGTAGAAGCAAAGCTTCATGGTGAATCCAAGGTGATTCAAAGGTGTTTTGATGATAACAATGATGATAACAAAAGATGATGACAAAGGTGATGACAAAAAGCTCAAAGATCAATCAAAGAATAACTCAAGTAAATCAAAGATCAATCAAGAACAATTCAAGAGTTCAAGATAAGAATCAAGAAGAATTCATGACTTAAGAAGAAAGTCTAGAGACAAGAATCAAGATTCAAGGTTCAAGATCTCAAGAATCAAGATCAAGATTCAAGACTCAAGATTCAAGAATGAAGAGAAGACTCAATCAAGATAAGTATTAAAAAGTTTTTCAAAACTTTGAATAGCACATGAGTTTTTGACAAAACCTTTTACCAAAGAGTTATTACTCTCTGGTAATCGATTACCAGATTGTTGTAATCGATTACCAATAGCAAAATGGACTTGAAAAAGTTTTCAAATTGAATTTACAACGTTCCAATTATTTTCAAAAAGCTATAATCGATTACAATGTCTTGGTAATCGATTACCAGTGCCTTTGAATGTTGAAATTCAAATTCACATCCTTTCACACAAAAGCTTTGTGTAATCGATTACACTAATTTGGTAATCGATTACAAGTGTTTGTTTCTGAATAAATCAAAAGATGTAACTCTTCAAAAGGTTTTTGACTTTTTCAAATTGGTTTTAAGTTTTTCTAAAAGTTATAACTCTTCTAAATGGTCTTCTTGGCCAGACATGAAGAGTCTATAAAAGCAAGGTTTTGATTTGCTTTTCAACATACTTTTCACATTCATTTGATCAATCCTTTACAAGCCTTGAATCTCTTTGAACTTCTTTTTCTTCTTTGTAACAAAAACTTTCTGAAGTTTTCTGGTTCTCCAAACCTTGAAAACTTGTGCTATTCATTCTTTTCATTCTCTTCTCCCTTTGCCAAAAAGAATTCGCCAAGGACTAACCTCCTGAATTCTTTTTGTGTCTCTCTTCTCCCTTTTCCAAAAGAACAAAGGACTAACCGCCTAAATTCTTTTGTCTCCCTTCTCCCTTGTCAAAGAATTCAAAACGACACAATCTGAGAATTCTTTTGATTCTTCCATTTCCCTAATACAAAAGTGTTCAAAGGACTAACCACCAGAGAATTCTTTTGTATCCCCATTCACAAAGTATCAAAGGTTTAACAACCTGAAATCTTTGTCTTAACACATTGGAGGGTACATCCTTTGTGGTACAAGTAGAGGGTACATCTACTTGGGTTTGACTGAGAACAAGAGAGGGTACATCTCTTGTGGATCAGTTCTAGTGGAGGGTACACCCTTTAGGTTCAAAGAGAACAAGGGAGCGTACATCCCTTGTGGATCTTTGCTTGTAAAAGGATTTTTACAAGGTTGAAAGAAATCTCAAGGACCGCAGGTCGCTTGGGGACTGGATGTAGGCACGGGTTGTTGCCGAACCAGTATAAAAACTCTTGTGTGTTTGTCTCCTTCTTCCCTATTCTTTTACTTTCCGCTGTGCATTTAATTTCCACTTTTACTTTTTGTTAAGTTTCTTTTCTACTCCATATTCTCTTAACAACATAAGTAAAAGCCTTAGAAGAGTAATTTTTTAATTAGTAAAGGTTTAGGAATAATTAATTCAACCCCCCCTTCTTAATTATTCTGAGGTCACTTGATCCAACATATCTTTTGGTTATGTTTACATTCTCCTTGCAGTTGATTATGTTTCAAAATGGGTGGAAGCCAAGCCCACTAGAACTAATGACGCTAAGGTTGTTGTTGATTTTGTCAGATCTAATCTGTTTTTGCAGGTTTGGAGTACCTAAAGCAATCATTAGTGATCAAGGAACCCATTTTTGCAACAAATCAATGCATGCTTTGCTAAAAAAGTACAGGGTTGTACACAGGGTATCCACACCATACCACCCCCAAACCAATGGACAGGCAGAAATTTCTAACAGGGAGATCAAGAGAATTTTAGAGAAGATTGTGCAACCAAGCAGGAAAGATTGGAGTACCAGGCTTGATGATGCTCTTTGGGCACATAGGACTGCCTACAAAGCACCCATTGGAATGTCTCCTTATCAGGTTGTCTTTGGAAAGGCGTGTCATCTTCCAGTTAAGATTGAGCACAAAGCATACTGGGTAATAAAGACCTGCAACTTCTCTATGGATCAAGCTGGTGAGGAAAGAAAGTTGCAACTGAGTGAGTTAGATGAGATCCGCCTAGAAGCGTACGAGAATGCCAAGTTCTACAAAGAAAAGACCAGGAAGTTCCATGATAGCATGATAATTAAGAAGGACTTCATGGTTGGGCAAAAAGTGTTATTGTATAATTCTAAGCTTGGACTCATGAGTGGTAAGTTGAGGTCTAAGTGGATTGGTCCTTTTGTTGTTACTACTGTTTTTCCTTATGGTATAGTTGAGATCAAAAGTGACTCCACAAACAAGAGCTTCAAGGTCAATGGACACCGACTTAAGCCATTCCTCACAAACCCTTCTTTAGTGGACGTAGTGGTGGAAGAGACTTCCTTACTCCACCCTACTCTTCCTCCACCATGACTTAGGGAGTTTTTCTTTGCCTATCTGCTTCTTTACTTTTATTACATTTGTCCGATTCTATTTGATGGTTTAATTGCTTTTAATCTTTTAATTGTGCTACATTGGGGATAATGTGTTGTTTAAGTATGGGGGGGGAGTGTTCTTTGGTTTAGGTTTTGCTAGTTTTGTTTGTGTTAAATTTGTTAGTTTTGTTGGGTTTCTAGTTTAATATTTTAGGTCAATTCTGTTTGCATGTACAACTTTGCATAATTTTCTTTGAATTATAGGATATGTTCAAGAAATGGGTAATTGTTTTGAAAATAAAAGTCTCTTGACATTTTGTGATTTGAAATCCTTGTTTTTCCTCTACATGTCATGATAGTTTTGAAAGCTCAATTTGAAAGTGATAAGTTTACCTTTGTGAGAATTTTAGACATCCATCATCATAATCTTTTGGTGTGTTTTGCCCCATTGATTGCTTGCACAATAGCCTTGGCCTGATTCTTGTTGATGCTTCCTAATTCACATGCATATTTGGAAATGATTTAGGCAATTTTGTTCTTATAAGCTTCTAGCCAAATGGACTTACCTTGAATTAATTCCTTTGATAGCCCCTTTGAGCCTATGTTCCCCTTTCTTTGTTTTGAAGCTCATTACAAGCCTTAAGTGAAAAACCATCATATCACCTTACCCTTAAGGAATTTTGGAGCTTTGGAATTGTTTTGGGAATAAGTGTGGGGGGGGGGGGGGGTATGTTTCATTGGAAGATATGATTTTTGGCCATGCTTGATGTATATATATATTGCCTAGTTCTCGCTTTAATCTTCAAATTCGTACTGCTTATAAAAAAAATCAAAAAAAAAATTCAATTGTTGCAAATTCTGCAAATTCGTACTGTTCAAAAAAAAAGAAGAAAAGAAGTGAAGTTGAATAAATGAGGTCTTGTTATGAGGACTTGATTTGGGAGCCTTGGTTGATTTTGTTGATATTAGAGGGTTTGGGTTTACTACTTGTGCTTAATTTCCACTTATTCCCCATTGCTCCTCTATTCCTTTGGGATTTAGCTACTTATTCCATATTTTTTTCCCTACCTTGTCCTTGGCCCCATTACAACCTTTAAAGACCTTTTGATCCTTATGTGCATGTGTTTGTCAAGTTGTTTGTCAATTTTAGAATTTTGCCAAGTCTATGTGGTGTTTGTTTTCATGGGTGCTTCGAGAGTGAACAGTAGCCTAGACACTTGAGAGATAGAGTGTATATCTTGTGAGGCTTAATCATTTTTCATTCTTGACCTGTTTAACTATTTTTCCATGATTGGGTTGCTTGGATGATTTTCACGAATGTCTTGACTCTTTGGATCTCTTCATGTTAGATGTTACCCATTCCTTTCATTCCTTGATGTTCATTGAGAAATATGTAAATGTTTTTGTTTGTCTCTCTTTGATATCCTTGGATTTTGTTCTTTATTTCATTTTGCCCAGGAGTGCAAAAGGCTAAGTATGGGGGGTTTTAATGTGCCATTATTTTCTCCTATTTCTTAACCCTTTTTGCACCATTTTAAGTACTGATTAATCTTCATTGTCAAATTAATTAGGCAATTTAATTATTTGGACCCATTCAGCTAATTTGATGTTTTTAATCTAATTTCAGGAATTAATGAAACATTGGGCTTGAATCCATAATTGGGCTTGGACTTGAAGAGGGCAGACTATTTTATTCTACAAAATTTTATCTTATCTAGACTTTATCTTATCTAGATATTATTTAGATTTGATCTCATCTAGATATTATTTCATCTAGATCTTATCTTATCTTATCTATATTTTATTTTATTTTATTTATGGGCTTGGATTTAAAACAGATTTATAAGCTTTGGGACTAGAAAACTATATAACAGCACCAAGGTTCTAGTTTAGGCTCTCTCTTCTCTTTCTCCTTTTTTTTCGTTTTTGCAATTCCTGTTCTGACTCTTCGTTTTAGCAATTAAATTTCATTCTTCAATCTATAATTTCGTTCTCTATTGATTAATGGAAGGCTAAGTCCATAGCATTGTTTTCTCTTGAGGATCAAGCACAGTTCTCTTTGAGGTTCTATTATTACTGTTAAATTCTGTTCAGTTTTTCCTCTTCACTAATTACTCTGAATTTGTTGCTATTAATTCATGCATGCTTAGTGCTTGATTAATTGTCTCTGCACTTAATTTACGTTCATGCTTAATGATCGTTTATGACTAATTGGTGTATGTGTTGCTTAATCACATAATGAATGCCTTATGTTAAATTTCGCTTAGTAATTTAATTTAGGGTTAGATTAAGTGGTTGAACTGATAATGGATAAACTCTCGTAACCTAGGATAAGAGACTTGCTTGTGAATCAAGGGGAAGCAACGTGTTTTAATTCTGATATTTTCTAATTCACATCTATTCGCTGTTTAATTTACAAAAGCAAACACCCCCCCATTTGTTACTATTTTCCTACTATCTGTCATGAACATTTGGTGTATCATTGCTCGTTGGGAAACGACCTAGGATCACTTCCTAGTTACTACATTTTAATGTTTATTTGATTCGGGTGCAGCCTCGATCAATGATCAACAAACAAGGCACATCATCTAGTGTGATTGGTCAACCCCTTGTTTGTGGCATGCTACCACATCGTAGCAAGGTCTATGAACCTCAATCGGTCCATATAAGCCTTCACCTGTGAATGAGTAGGGGGCGATAGCACCTAGCCACCATGGCTTACAAGCTTCAGCTCTGGCTGCTCCTGACGGATCTATACATGCCTAACATAGTGGTCCCTATATGACTGAAGAAGGGACAAATCAATTGGACCTCCTCCAAATGGAGGTCCAATGATCCTATCAGCATGTGGTTACAGGCATCTTCACCTTGCTAGGATGGGCCCGGGCCTTCATGGGAAGGCTCACATCCAACAACATATGATGTATGTTTCTTGCGAACCATTGGAAAAAAAATGAAAAAAATAAGTCAACATAATAAAAAAAAGTATATTTAACTAAGACAATAAAATAAAATAAAAACTTTACATTTGTCTAAAGTAATAAAAAGATTATTAAAAAAACAAAAGGAACACACAATGAAATCACGATTTTCATTGTGCATTTCATTTGAATGTGCAACGAATCATGATTTCATTGTGTCTTTGGGAAACAACAAAATGGTTCCATTATGGTTTTCCAAACCCAAAAACAATTGTTAACGGAATCACAGTTCTGTTATGTCAAAATACACAACGGATTTGTGATTTCGTTATCAATTTTTTCCAAAAAAAATATAAACGGAATTGAAACAGAATCACGATTTCGTCATGGCATCAAATCCCAAAAAAATACCATTGCAGAGAGGGGCACTGAAATGGGAGAAGTGAGGAGAAGGGAAGGGAAGGGTCTCATGTGTTTTAGAGAAGGAAAGGTTTTTTTCTTGGAGGAGGAGGAGAAGGGAGGAGGCTCCGGGTGTTTTGGGGGGGGGGGGGGGGGTTTGGGGGGAAAAAAAGGGTTTTTTTTTTTTTTAAGGGGGGGAGGGGGGGGGGGGGGGGGAAAAATTTTTGAAAAATTAGGGGAAAAAAAGGGACACACCCCCTTTTCTTTGTGCCGCTTCCAAAAATCCCTCTTTTTTAAAAAACACGTATAATTTTACTTTTTTAAAAAAAAAAAAAACCTCCCAATAATATTTTTTTTTATTAATAAA